>NC_136792.1:26757082-26857082 GCF_951216825.1 Electrona antarctica
TGATCAGCCGATATTCTCTCCAAATGACAATTAGCCCTTCACTAAGTCCCCTCCCCAACCCATCCTTGTCCAATAAGCACGTTAGCAGCGAAGAAAGCTTGACCTGCATAGCAACCGTTGCTAAACTATTTGGATTGGCATTGGACAATCGCTTTTTTGGGGTGGGATTTAGTGAAGGGCTAATTGGTGATCCACAATTTACGCGATCTGGAGAAACTAATCTTTTATACCACTAGAGCGGTGCCCGTTGGGCACTAGCATACTTGGAAATGCATTCCCCATTTATAGATAGATTTAAGTGGTATAAAAATGTAGTATAATATTGTTTTGCATCTGTGACAGGCCTAAATATTCTCCCCTTCCTCCCCACACACAGGAACAGTTTTTACGTGGGTTTTGACATTTTAGGAAATTTAGGAATTTAGGAAATATTCAAATTTTCCCCTTACGCACAAGATCGGTATCGGCCAATCGTGAAAAAAGCAATAGGTGATCGGGATCGGTCCCAAAAAACCCTGATCGGAGCACCTCTAAAAGATACAGTCTAGGATTTATTGTCAATGGAAGCCAGCGACGTGAAGATACAAAGATGCATCTGACATTTGTAGCTGCTGCAAAAGCTACAAAGCTACACATTGAAGCTGAGCTGGGTTCAACTTAACCTGACTCCGCCAGATGGGGCAGCAGAGAGTACACTGGGTTCCCCCCTCCTGCTCCCATCTGGGAACTCTCTAGCTTGGCTAATAAGCCAGACTCAAATCACACTGTCGTGTGGTATTTGAGTCTGGAGATGCTGTGTATGGATCTTGTTTCCCGGGGGGCGGGTTCAAACATTTTCTCTTTGACGCCATTGGTCAGAGCTACTGTCAGTCAAAGGTCTCAAGCATTGAACGTCACTGTACCAAAGCCCGCCCATATAGCATACCGTGTCCCGATTGGCCACACCAGTTCTCTGGTGTAGGAAATGGGCGTACAATTGAGCCTCTCCAGACCGTAATCCGCCGGCAGGCAATTTATTTTTGCCAACGGCTGATTCGGTCTGGTTTATTAGCCAGGCTAGGAACTCTCAGGCAGACTTGATGCCCGGCCACAAAACGGCCTGGCCAATCAGCGGCAGCTAGAGGCGGGATCAAGGCATACACAGTGCTGCCTTGAGGTTCAACTACCAGATGCAAAGCTACAACTATAGCTGCAATGACACGTCACTACAGACGCACGATTGATGTCAACGACTGTGTGAGCAACAGATATACAAAGCGACTTAATATCCTGTGATCTTTGCATCTTCCTCATGTGAACGCAGCAATAGACTTTCTCAACAATTGGAACATTATGAACAGTGAAGATATCCTGGCTCAGAGTTTATTTCATGAAATCAGGAGTAAACATAAAGCTGTATGTTCATCACAGTACATACTAGTAACTAGTATAATTATAATGTAATAGTAACTAGTACATTACAATTACACTTTAACAGTAATTAAATGGCTGGGCCAAAAGATGCATTTCCTAGTGTTTAGACAAGAGGTACCATTAATCAAGCTGCCTCAATCTTCCGGCATGAATGAATACATATTAACGCATGGGCAAACTTAAAACAAGAGCTACACGGTCACTCATCAGATGAAGCCATGGATACAAGAGAATCCAGTAGTGCAAGTCTTTGGTTGAGCTCATCTGGTATTGCAGTATCATGAACTATATCCATTTAGTTCATTTTACCAGACCATTCTGGAGGTTTGTCCCTTGTGCACTGGATCGAGTCCATTACAGTCAGTAATATATGGACTGGCGACTGGTCTAAAAACATCCATCAACGAATGCACTGTGAACAGAAGTTCTCAGTTCAATATGCCAAATGCACTTGGGTTGAACCGTTGATACATACCTCGATATGGGCGTTTTTGTATTGGTGAACACCACATAGGTTCAAAAGCCAAGGTATTCTGCCAAAAAGATCGCCATGATCTTGGTAAGGTTCTCCACTGTGGGTCGGTGCATGTTTTCCTCCGTGTCATCCAGTGTGTGCCAAAATTGGGGGAAGGGTGTAGCGATGACATGAAGCACAGGAACACCTGTGTGTACATGTTTGCATATGGGGGGGGGGGATTAATGATTCAAAGCAAAACCCAAGGTCAGAGTATGACTGTGTGTACATAGGGTGGGTGTCCACCTCTCACCTTTATGCAGGAAAGGGATGTGATCGTCCTGGACCGGTCCGAGGTACACGTCTTTCCTGAAGTAGGTCTGCTCTGATGGGTGAGACGTCAACAGACCCTGTCTATGGAGTCTCTTCTCTGAGAATGAGTGAGGCATAAGGGGTGGGGTGGGGAAGGCAGCAAGTTAGGACACGTGAGACAGAGATGAAAACGGCAAGGGCCGGGGGCAAATATTCCTACCAGTGTTGATTTTGTCGACTAGTTTATGACGAAAAATGGACGAAAAGTAAATAAAGAACTAAGCTATGATGACTAAAACTAAATAGACTGATGACTAAAACTAAATAGACTGAGACTAAATATATTGACAATTTCGTCAACAAAAAACTAGACTAAAATGTTAGGGAGTGGACTAGTGGACAAGAAAGAGATCCAGTAGAACGAAAAGACAAGTCTTTTAGGTTAGTTGCACTCGGGTAACCTGACTCCGCCAGATGGGGCAGCAGAGAGTACACTGGGATCCCCCCTCCTGCTCCCATCTGGGAACTCTCAGGCAGACTTGATGCCCGGCCACAAAACGGCCTGGCCAATCAGCAGCAGCTAGAGGCTGGATAGCTGCTGCTGATTGGCCAGGCCGTTTTGTGGCCGGGCATCAAGTCTGCCTGAGAGTTCCCAGATGGGAGCAGGAGGGGGGAACCCAGTGTACTTTCTGCTGCCCCATCTGGCGGAGTTAGGTTAGCACTCGGGTGCTACGCTCTGAAAATAGCTGTCACAACACGTAGTGAGCTTGTAGATCTGCAATTTTCAGCATAAAACAAAGTGTAAAATCAGGCATTATGAGGCCATCGACACCTGCCAAAATATATATATTTTTTTATATATATTTGTCTGCAAAATCAACATTAGATTTAGTCGACCAAAATCTTACGATATTTAGTCGACTAAAACTAGACTAAAACTAAAACATTTCAGATGACTAAAATATGACTAAAACTAATACATTTTTACTCAAACGACTATCACTACAACTAAAGCAAAATTTGCTGTCAAAAGCAACACTACTTGCTACCTTGCAGTGACATTTACCTGCAGCAATAAGGCGGTCAAACCAGCGAGCGGTGTTATCAAAGTGATTCACAATCAGAGGGTCAGCAGCACCCAGTAGGTCTAGCAGCACAAAGAGGTCCTGAGAAAGGGTCAAGAAACATCAGTGTCAACCTCCAAATACAAATCAAGACATAATAGCCTGGAAAAGAAATTCAGACTGGGGTTGAAAAGATTAAACAAACATTGAGTGCTTGACTGCTCCCATTATATCTGTATATTGCTGCTCACTTTATTGAAGTACTTTCTGCATTCTGCTCATGTTACTACTCACCCTTGCCCATAGATTTATTAATGATACTCTGGGGGGGTTCGTCTTATTGTTTTATAGAGATCTTGTAGGAGGGATAATAATGTGCTCATAATGTGAATGAAATTTAATTAAATGAAGCTGTTCCTCTTTCTTTACTCCAGAGTGCCCAGATTCTCGGTTGTTTTTTCAAATGCATTGATCCCGTTTGTTCCATGAGCAACATTTACACTTTTTACTAAAGTTACCTTTTTACCTCCTGTGAACACCTGTCAGAGTGTGAATGAACTCGCATTATAAACTAACAAAATTTGAATGCAAAGAACTTCTGGGAAAGTGCTTTGGTTTACCGTTTACCCGGTTCAAAAGAACCATACCGCTGGTCTGGCATGTTAAGCTTATTGACCACGACTCACTGCATACTTCACATTACTGCCAACCATTTTCCAAAGCATACTATACTTACTTTGTTTTTTGAGGAAACCAATGTTTTCCATTATAATACTGTACACTAAGCCACAAATAGTTGCTGGAGAAAATATTGATTTCCAAACTAAATTAATTGACTTATTAAATAACTATACAAATACATACAGCGACCGCCGTCCTCTAAAAAAGAAAATTGGGGCAAATATATGGTCAAAGCTGTGAATAGAAAATAATGTGTTTAGACTGATATAGACCTAGCCAAACATCATGTAGAATATTTCTCTTAAATGCTAAATATATAGGGATTGACATTTTTAACACAAACACAAAAGGGATTAAAAGATTTTAACAAAAAATTAACTATGTAAGGTAGGATGTTGTGAATTATACCTGTGTCGTATTGTGATATATCAATCTCTCCTGCAGTGCACACCATATCTATCTATAGTTGTAATTTTGGATCCTATCACTCTTACTCAGGTATTGCATAACCAGAGGAGCATGCGTTCACAAACTTCCCAGTGGGCATCGTTCCCAATGACATCAGCCTAGTACTTATAGTACATACATACAGTACATGTGTACACACAGTTTGCTTACCACAGCATGGAGCATGGTGGTGTGCGTGCTTCCTAGCGGGTGGGGGGTATGTGCCATGCGTTCCGCTAGGTGACGGGAGCCATAGAGAGAGTCTGTGGATGTCCATTCCTCAAATGACTCCTCTCCATCAAAGAAAGCCAGCTGGAGAGTTACTGGTGGGTGCTAGGATAGATTGAGAGAGGTAGTGAGTATGCTAATGTTGGGGTAGGACAGTCCCAAAGCTGCCTCTGAGGTTAGTGGTTTTCTCTGCAGTGTAATCTTAGTGTGTGTATTTCCAGCCACCATAGATCAGTCTCCAGCAGGATGCTGCCAGATACAAATAATACTGCACTCACAACTAGGAGGCTGGAGTAGGCACATTCTACCTTACACTGCACAGCGAGAGAGAGAGAGAGAGAGAGAGAGAGAGAGAGAGAGAGAGAGAGAGAGAGAGAGAGAGAGAGAGAGAGAGAATACATTGGGAGGAACTAAACTAGTCAACTCAGCATCTCACCGTTTCCCTGCTCTTTCCCAGAGAGAGCAAGGATGACAATCGTGACAGTAAGGATGGTAGGGAAAAGGGGACATAAACTCAATTATGTTTGTAATTGTAACTTTTTCTTGGACTCCTTTTTTACTGTTCTTTGCCCCTCTTCTTAGTTTGTGTTTATGCCTTTGCGTTAAAGACACCATTATTCATTTCCAGTCATATTAAAACTGAAGATATCTGAATAAATAATGTAAATACAGAAACATCTGGGCAGATACCTGCTGTTTGAGTGACCTGAGCTGGACGTCCAGGGCAGTGGCCAGCTCCAGGATCATTGCGCAGGGTACAGCTGAGTCACTGGCCCCAAGAAACACCTTCTCTGGGGCACGAGGATCAGGTGGAAGAGCCTTGGAGTCATAGTGGCAGGTGAGTAGCAGCCTGCGTGGAGCCGAAGGGTCAAGGGTGGCAATGATGTTGGTGAACGTAACCTGGCCACGGGGGGTCGGAGACACAAAGGAGTCTACGTCTAGAGTCCAGCCGGCCGACAAGGAAGACAGTGTGGAGGAGATATGCTGCAGTAGAAACAACATAATTGATATAGTGTGTGTGTGTGTGTGTGTGTGTGTGTGTGTGTGTGTGTGTGTGTGTGTGTGTGTGTGTGTGTGTGTGTTTTGAGAATTATTTTGAAGATATGAGCATAGCCATATGCAAATGTTAAATAAATGTTCACATGATCAATCACTCCACTGGTGCACATACGGTACCTGTCGTACAACCAGACTGCCTTGTGTTCCAGGTAACCTCTCTATGAGAATGGGCTTCAGGTGAGTCTCCCACAGACGTGTTCCATCAACCTGAGAGGCCAAGCGACGTACCTGTGTTGTAGAGCACTTACTCGCCTTGTGGGACAACTGGAGCGGAAGACAGGATTTATAAAATGATCAATGAATATAAGACCCAGAAAGCAGGACCCAGCTAGAACTATGACACTCAAGGATCTGTACAGCGGCAGCAGGCCCATTCCTGTTTGGCCCCAACTAAGGATTTTGGATTTACAAAATCCACTATAACCCAGCCACCTCTCCCTGGTCCACCTTTAAACATGCTCAGTGACAGTTTAACTTGCAGAGTAAACTGAGGGGCCCCTTGAGGTCCAGTAAAATGGGAGGGAAGGGAAGAATTAGCCTGGTTTCCAGCCCATAGACCCCACCCACTCGACTGAGCGCACTGGAGGCTCTGAGAGTCTGACAATCAGGCTAGGGAAGAATGGCATACATTATATATATATATATATATATATATATATATATATATATATATATTTATATATCTATGCCAATATATATGAAGGGTCGAGGGTGGTGAAAATTGATGAAAAACAGCAGCTTTGCCCTGGTGTACTGTACATCATTAAACTGTTAGTGTTTAGGTTATAGTTCACAATCAACATTTCCAAGATAGAGGTTTTGTAGAGCAAAAGTACAGACTTCTGTTCTTATTCATTAGCCCCCTTTTTATGATGATTCCTAAATCATTCCAAAAAGCTCATAGGTCAACTTTCTATTTTTGACAATTCCCTATGTGGTGTGGAACCATATTTGAAACCAAATTAAATCGCAATAACGTTCTAACTTACTAGACCTGTAGGGCGTTCCTTACCCTGTCTTTTGCCAGATCTAAAAAGGGCAGGTTGGAAGGGACTCCGCTTGATTCATTGGACAGGTATATTCCCAATATGACAGCCAGGATCAGCACACCGATGAGACAGAAGATGAGGACCCGGACACGGGGCACCGGAACCCGGTCACAGCCGGGCAGTGGTCCGCTGCCGTTGTTGGTCTGCAGAGGCTTGTACCGCCGGCTGGATTTCGACATGATGCCTGGATTCTGATGACACACAGCAGATCAGGCTCTCTGCAGTTCAGTTCTCCGTTGACACGGACAGATGTCACAGTTCACAGACACACATGCTACGTGTCAATATGTTATAGGCATGGGCGGCTGGCCTTCCTCAAGCACGGCTTTAATAATAGACCAGAGGTAAAACAGGCTGTTCTGTCGTACCTTTGTAATAGTCATTATTTGCAAATTGCAACGCCCTGCTCCTATTTCAAAAATAATAGGTTACCCTTTATAGACGAACCTCTGCAGAGCCAAACCCATCTTATAAAACGACCCTCCTGCAGTCTCATGCTCAGTCAGGAGACATGTGTCACGCACAACATTGTACATGTGATATAATATATACCCTGAGTCCCTAACCCTGCAGAGAAATGTGCGATGCTGCTGCAACGTGTTGAGCACAGTAGCATACGGAATCGGATACGGTGCTATAGTTCCTTCCGTATCGCAGCAGCCGCTGTTCGCATGTATGTTTTTTTCTTTTTTCTTCTCAACTAGTAGTACACATATTACATATCATTGAGTGAGTGTAAACGGGTCGGTCCGATGACGCTCATTTCCTCTTGAGGTAAGAAATAAAATAAAAAATACAACAACAAAATAATCCCAAATTGATTTCCGGGTGTCGTAAGCAGAACGGTGATCGCGCGAGGGTGTCCGGAGCCAAACAGCGCAGATCTACAAGCTAAACACGACCTTGGTCACAGACTCACAACGCCACGCGTTGTCAGCTTGTAGATTTGTTCTTTTTGAATTGCCACACGGGCCAAGCAAAGCAGTAGGACCCTAGCGACCGTCTCTTGAAATATAGGAGCGAATGTACCGTACGTACGTGTCGCACGTACATTCGATCCCTTATTACAGGGGGGACGGATAACGTGTCTCTTTCATTGAACTGATCAGAGACACACTTTGTTCCCTTATTTTTGACTTTTGAGAATCAATCAATATTCAATACACATATTTTACAACAAGTTCAAACGACTCTAGTCTCTAGACCGACCTAGTCTAACTGGACCTGAGTTGGACCCTGTCTGCCATACACAAACACGTGCGTATGTGAAAATAAAAGAAACATGAAAGGACATGTAATGATGTACATATTAATTAATTGTGAGTCGGTACAGGATTCACAGGAATAATAATGTCGAAATAAACATCCCGCCAGGTTGTTCGCCCCGCCCCTATGCCCCGCCCCGACAGAAGGACGTCAGTGAATATACGCGGCGGTGATTGGCTAAAAAACACTTGGTTTCTCTCTTATATGTTGATTGGACGAAAACAAGTATATCGCTTCTTCATGATCTGTCAAATACAAACCTAGATGCTGCTGGTTGTTTGTTTGGCTTGTGCTTTTTTTTTACTTGTGTGATAGAGACTAGAGACTCAGACAACAGTAGTAACTATACATATCAAATTAAATACTGTAGCGGGTTCTTCCAGCCAGGGATCTTGGCAAGATGTACGTCGTCAAGCGAGGTGGGGTTTTATTATTTTATTTAAATAAAACAATAGTTTGACATTAGACAACCCAGACACCAAGGTATTTGATGTGTTCAACTTGTCTTTAACCAGGCAGCCGTAGGTGGAAGTTGACGGGTGTAGTTTAGAATCAACATGCCTTGTTAACCGTAACGTCACGTTGTTTTCCAAATAAAACCAGCGTTAGCTAAATGCTAAGTAGCCACAATGTTTACTACTGTACGTATCGTGATTCGTTGTTGTTTATCAACATCCCGGGTAAAATAGCATAATATAATTTCATAGTGGTTGGTATTAATTCATTACACTATAAAATCTGAATTAACGGAGTGTTAATTAAACTCTTGAGTGTACAAATGAAATGCGTCAGACTCAGAAATGATCCATTTGTGTACACTTTAAGCTCAATGTAACGGTTTTAGTTGGCGCTAGAAAGCACAATACCTTTGTTACAAATGATACTACAGCAGACAGCAGCATAATGACAGCTGATGGATTTAAAAATGTATTAACAGTTTGAGGAAAGCACAAGGTCTGCTATTGACTTACATTAGCTAGTTAGTTTACATTAGCCTGTGTTAACATAAAACAAACTTGATGATTTTTGCAGCCACCAAAGTTCTCTTTGGGAGCAGTTTTGAAGGAGATCTATATTTTAAAAATATTTTAAAATCAACTCATAATTTCTACAAATTCTTATTTCATGTTGTCATCTTTTTGGGGACGTTGCTGTTCCTTCCACAATCATTTGGCTCACTTTACCAAATGCATTTGTTTTGACAGATGCCAATGCCATAATGTTTGTTTTTAACTGAGCAAAACACATTTGTTGACAAAGACCTGTTGTTGCTTTTCAGATGGACGCCAGGAGCGTATCATGTTTGATAAGATCACCTCTCGTATCCAAAAGCTTTGTTATGGACTGAATTCCGACTTTGTGGACCCAACCCAGATTACAATGAAGGTGATCCAGGGGCTGTACAGTGGAGTCACCACCATAGAGCTAGATACATTGGCAGCAGAGATTGCAGCCACCCTCACCACTAAGCATCCTGACTACGCCATTTTGGCTGCACGGATTGCTGTCTCTAACCTGCACAAAGAGACTAAGAAAGTGTTCAGCGACGTGATGGAGGATCTGTACAACTATGTCAACCCCTTAAATGAACGCCACTCTCCTATGATCTCCAAGCAGACGCTTGACATTGTCCTTGAAAACAAGCATCGTCTAAATTCGGCCATCATTTTTGACAGAGATTTCTCCTACAACTTCTTTGGCTTTAAGACACTTGAGCGGTCTTATCTGTTGAAGATAAATGGGAAAGTTGCTGAGAGACCCCAACACATGCTCATGAGAGTGGCTGTTGGAATTCATGAAAGAGACATTGACGCAGCTCTCGAGACCTACAACCTCCTCTCAGAGAAGTGGTTCACCCATGCTTCCCCCACTTTGTTCAATGCTGGCACCAATCGACCCCAGCTGTCAAGTTGTTTCCTGCTGGCCATGAAGGAGGACAGCATTGAAGGTATTTATGACACGCTGAAGCAATGTGCACTCATCTCTAAATCAGCAGGCGGCATTGGAGTGGCAGTTAGCTGCATCAGAGCAACGGGAAGCTACATTGCCGGATCAAATGGTAATTCCAACGGGCTAGTCCCTATGCTTAGAGTGTACAACAATACAGCACGTTATGTTGATCAGGGCGGTAACAAGAGACCTGGAGCCTTTGCTATGTACTTGGAGCCATGGCATTTTGATGTGTTTGATTTCTTGGAGTTGAAGAAGAACACTGGGAAGGAGGAGCAGAGGGCCAGAGATCTGTTCTATGCCATGTGGATCCCTGACCTCTTTATGAAGAGAGTGGAGAGCAACCAAGACTGGTCGTTGATGTGCCCCAGTGACTGCCCTGGGCTGGATGAGTGCTGGGGGGAGGAGTTTGAGGAACTGTATACCGGGTATGAGAGAGCGGGCAAGGCCAAGCGTGTGGTGAAGGCTCAGAAAGTGTGGCATGCCATCATTGAGTCCCAGACGGAAACGGGTACACCATACATGCTCTACAAGGATGCCTGCAATAGAAAGAGCAACCAGCAGAATCTGGGTACCATCAAATGCAGCAACCTTTGCACAGAAATTGTGGAGTACACTAGCGAGGATGAGGTGGCTGTGTGTAACCTGGCTTCTATCGCACTCAACATGTATGTCACCCCTGAAAGGACTTTTGACTTTAAAAAGCTGGTATATGTCACTAAGGTCATTGTCAAGAACCTAAACAAGATCATTGACATCAACTTTTACCCAGTGCCCGAGGCTGAAAACTCCAACATGCGCCATAGGCCCATCGGAATTGGCGTCCAGGGTTTGGCTGATGCCTTCATCCTGATGCGCTTCCCCTTTGAAAGCCCTGAGGCCCAGTTGCTCAACATTCAGATCTTTGAAACCATCTATTATGCTGCCCTTGAATCCAGCTGTGAGCTGGCCGCTGAGCACGGCCCTTACCAAACCTACCCTGGCTCTCCTGTCAGCAAGGGAATCCTCCAGTATGACATGTGGGACAAGACTCCTACAGATCTCTGTGACTGGAAACTACTGAAGGAGAAGATTTCCAAACATGGTGTGAGGAACAGTCTACTGCTTGCCCCTATGCCGACGGCTTCCACGGCCCAGATCCTTGGCAACAATGAGTCCATTGAGGCCTACACAAGCAACTTCTACACCCGCAGGGTTCTCTCTGGGGAGTTCCAGATTGTTAATCCCCACCTGCTGAAAGACCTTACAGAGAGAGGGCTGTGGAGCGAGGACATGAAAAACCAGCTGATTGCGCACAATGGATCTGTCCAGGTGAAACTACACCCCATCTGATAATTTAATGTGACAGTGTCCAGAAAAAAATGCATGAAAACACATTAGATATAATATTGTTTTTGTATATTGTATTTTTAACCAGTGTTTGACTTCCACAGGATATTGCTGAGATACCAGATGATATTAAAGAGTTGTATAAAACCGTGTGGGAAATCTCCCAGAAGACTATTCTCAAGATGGCTGCAGACCGCGGTGCCTTCATTGACCAGAGCCAGTCCTTGAATATCCACATTGCAGAGCCAAGCTATGGCAAACTAACCAGCATGCACTTTTATGGTTGGAAGCAAGTAAGTCAAAGCCTCGGTAGAGACATCTAAGCCAGGGACTAATTACTTTAAAATATAATACAAATCTGCAAGGGATTGTTACATTTAAAACACACAATTTAAGTGCCACAAGACACCTTATATTTATAGAGTTCACAATTTCACATATCTTATTACAGGGTTTGAAGACGGGCATGTACTACCTGCGAACCAAACCTGCTGCCAACCCCATCCAGTTCACTCTGAACAAGGAGAAGCTGAATGAGTCCCAGCCAGCGAAGACCTCAGATGAGGAGAAGGTGATCATAGCTGCTGCTATAGTCTGCTCCTTGGAGAACAGTGATGAGTGCCTGATGTGTAGCTCTTAAATCCCTGCTAACAAGGCATTTAAGCAGTTCTCACCGGTGGTGGACAAAGACAGTCATTTCCCCCAGAAAATGTCTAAAAAGAATAGTGAAAATAGATCTACTAGCTCAGAACTCATGTGTTGAGCTTGTAGAAAGTCAAAAATACAAATACAGGGGGGAAACAATTAAGGTCACTATTCGAGTAAATGTAATTGGTTGCTGTCCACCACTGGATATCACTTCATTACCAAGTAGTTTGCTTCTGGGAGTTTGCTATTGTATAGAATTGCTAATGAACAGGTTTCCGATATTAAACTGTGGCTCATGACAAGTCTGTATTTTTCTTTTATTTGGGGAAAATGAAATTACTTGAAATTCAAACTTTGTTCATTGCCCCAGAGCTTGTGACGAAACTTCAATTGATCACTTGGAACCTGGGTAATAAGACGGTTTTGAACATACAAAACATTCTGTGTGACACAGATGAAGCTTTTAATGGACATTTTCAGGAGACAAAGTATTTATTCTGACAATGTTCATCTGATATGAATACTGTACCTTTTTGTAATAAACGGCTATATCTGTCTTGTGCAAATGTTGACTAGCTTTTATCGCTAACTGGGAAACTGGAGCAGATGTAGTGATGCACCAAATATTCATCCGCAGAAAATGGCTAAAAATGCATTTCGGCCTGAATAGGCAGAAAATATATCACAGAATAGTGTATGCAATTAATGCATTCATGGACCCATAAGTGATTATTTAAGTTTTGCCATAAATCAGGTAGCATTAAAGGTACATTCAGTGATTTCACTTAATTCAACTATCTCTTATTTTTTGGATAATCCTCCCTACTATAAAGTGTGCTGACCATATAAGGAGTTCTCTGTCCCCAGTGAGCCCCTGGGGTCAAAAAACCCTAGTTTCGGTTTGGGCTTTGGGTGGCAAAGCTTTCATCTAATCAGGATGAGAGGTGCCCTTCCTCCAATCATGATCGAGTGTGGCTGGCATTGGTGCGCGTGCTGTTGGTCTGTTGTACTTCCCCCACTGTAGAGCGTGTGCATGTGCACATCTTGTTACCGGGTGGACCGGGTTTTTTTCCAAATCACCCAAATCACTGAATGCTCCTTTAAGGTACGGCCATGACAGCAATGGTAGGAAAAAAGATATTAATAATTCTGTTTCGCCCAAGAATTTCCCTTTCGGTGCATCCCTATGTTCTTGACTCTAAATGGGGAAAACAAGGCATCAAAATTGTCATTTCCATGTTTCTCATTCATGTAGTTTTTGCATTTGCAGAATGAGAGAAAATAGCCATTCTGAAAGATGATTTAATTTTTCTTATAAAATGAAAACATAATTTACATTTTTAAATGTACACTCATTGATATAACATCCCCAAATAAAACAAGGTTAGACAACGTTTGTCTGCATTATGCACCCCTGCCACATGCAGAAAGCACTGAACGCAAAGCAAAGCCGGAAATAAAAATGCATAATCATACAAATCAGCTTTGTACAAAGATCAGAAATAAAATTGTATACTCAAATAAAACAGTACCCTCTCATTTTCACTATTTTACCAGTTTGCAAAAGTGGCCAATGTATTTAGAAATAAATTATCAAAATAGTAAACATCTAAAAAACAAAACAAGAATATACATTACCATTTACCTTAATGCATTACTGTTTGATTTGTGCAAGTGCAACATCAGTGCACCAAGCTATGCTCACATACTGTGTATACTGTACTTAAAATTATATATATTTATAGAAACAGTTCTTGAAGGAAAGAAAAAAACCCTCCACATGCAAATAAACTCAATTAAGACATTGCAGATAAGTTGGATAACAGCTACTTGCACTAAACTGTATGGTTCAACCCCAATTTGGGATTCGTATGAATTTTGAACAAATGTTGAATTTTGGTATGTCATGTTTGATTTGGAGTAGACATTTTTAGCTAATCCCAAACCTGGAAAAAAAATGGTCCAAGCTTGAACCAAGCCCACGGGGAATCATGTCAAAAATGTACTGAAAGCCAGAAATTGCAAATATTTGTCTTATAATGCTTTGCAAGTAACGCTAGTCCCACGCTGTGCTGTGGGATCCATTCTGATCCCTTGGTGGTTCAGGTAAAAAAAAGTATCAAGCTGACGCTCGTATGCAATGATGCTAATTGATTACATCATCCAAGACAAAATAAATGACTGTTGCAGGATGAAGAGGTACAGAGCAGACAGTGTTTCTATGGGCAAAATACCAGAAAAATAGGCGTGAAGAGCAGTAGAAATTGAATGGCAGTTACACATCGCAGTGTAGTCATTGTCTGGTCCATGATCAGAAACAAAACAGTAATATTGTACTTGTGCCATCTCACAGCAATTGAACTAGACAAGTATGGAAGAGGGTCATCTACACTACAGTATGTAAGGAACCTGAGTGACTTTTGGAGGGGAGAGAATAAACAGTTCCAGTCAGATCAGGGAAGGCGTCTAGTGAGAAAGCATTTACAAGGCAGGAGTTCATGACTTAATTCAGTAAATCCATGTCTAAAACGGAATAAGTTATTCTAGTTTTACATGGGGTCAGATACATCCATTCACTCACATTGCTGGAAGTAAGACATTTCCTCCATGCAGTACCAAATGAAGATTCAAACAGCCCTGGATAGACAAAACACTTCTTTAGGAAAAATAGATATCGTAGAGAATTGGAATCAAGCAAGCCAGCAGTATAAATAGAGTATTTTGTTCCTTTCATTCCTGCTTATGTTTTGTGTTCATTCGTTCATCACAGGAAAGGATTTGCAAACCAGACATGACAGACTCATACTCATTAAGACATACGTCTCTCACACACACACACACACACACACACACACACACACACACACACACACA
This sequence comes from Electrona antarctica, assembly GCF_951216825.1. Lineage (NCBI taxonomy): Eukaryota > Metazoa > Chordata > Actinopteri > Myctophiformes > Myctophidae > Electrona > Electrona antarctica. The sequence goes on from NC_136792.1 coordinate 26,771,857, forward strand.
CACACACACACACACACACACACACACACACACACACACACACACACACACACACACACACACACACACACACACACACACACACACACACACACACACACACACACACACACACACACACAGGTTTTCTGATAAGACACAAGAGCTATAGTGTTGTACAGTGAGTTACATGTTCAATACATGTCTATTTTCCATATGCACAATTGACTATTGTACTTAGGAGCTTCACTTAAAAATGTGACACTATGAATTCCATGACTATGTAAAGAATAATGAGATGTCAACAACATAAGAAACAAGGTACAAATCATAGTCCAGGGCCCTCATTCATAGAAAGGTTATTGGATTTATACTTAAACGTGTCCTTCAAATTATTTCTCATGATATACTGTACTTGCGCCTGATTCATAGAAAAATAATATTTTGCCCCCTTTCTCCCAATTGAGTAAGTCTGTCAAGTATCCTTGTACTGTAGTCTGTAGTCCATTGTTGCTGTGGACCATACTGGTGATCCTAGGGAGGGTGTAGGCATTAGGCAAGCACCTCCGTTACACGTGACTTCCCAGTTCATCATCATCTTCCCCCTGACCAACCTGTAGGAGTCGGTACCCCCTGACCAACCTGTAGGAGTCGGTAGTGAAGCGACAGAAAACGCCCTCCCTGCTTCTCTTTCCTCCCATGAACACGGGACACCTAGCCAATGCACCAATGGAATATTTGACCTAGTCTTCACGGTGGTGGGCAGGTACTTGATGCGGCACCCGAGTGCCCAATTCATGATCTTAAGATTTGTATTAATTTCTTATATTTCTTTAAATAGATATTTTATAAATGAGGCCCCAGTACTATTCACATGTCATGAGATAAACCCATGTTAGAGAAGGTAAATTCAAAACAATGCACTATATTTTAATTTGTGCCATTGACTTCACAGTCACTGAACTTGATGGCTTGTTTCACATCTATGGGCCATAGTTTAAAAACACAGCCCATACTTTTAACGTTACAGCAAGCTAGTTTGCTTATAGCTCAAATATCTTATACCTGTTCATCACACACACACACACACACACACACACACACACACACAATACAAATACACCTCGTCCTAGGAGTGCTGTGTTGTGCAACAATACAGCTGTCTGAGTATGTGCTGTACCTCCATGACTTACACACATACCTCTAATACAACAATCAGTACAATAAAGATAATGTTGAGTATTGTACCACATGGGCATATAACTACAGTACCTTGTCTTTAGACCTTGAAAATCCATGACTCCTAGTGCAGTCGGACAAATGCAGTCTTAGTCTCTTTTATCTATTTTTTTTGGCTAATTGGCTTCAAGAACAGTATTAGGCCTCTCCAGGTGCTGTAGTAGTACTGGTAATTTATTAAAATCTTCTCTGATGTCCGCTGGCTTCACTGATGTCGGAATAAGTTATTTCAGACTTCTGTTTAGAAAAATAAAATGACAGGCTCAAGGAACAAATACAGAGAGACTGGGGGACAATGATGCTCTGGGTGGTGTGCAGGCCAGGTGATCATTATGTGTATTTATAAAATATTTTTTTGTTCTCTCCAGTTTAAGGCAGTCCAGTCAAAGGTGAGTGGATGAACAGTCTGTGGGCCATTGTTGTGTGTTGGGTATCACAGGTACAGTTGGGCACAGGGGAACAGGCTTTAGTTTAGACATACTATTGGTCCGACTGTCATTAGACTGACAATCTAAACTAACCCTAAACTAACCCTAACCACAAGCACGGGAGCAGCGCATGTTCGACCGCATGTCCGACCGTTGTTTCCACATGTCGGTCCGTTGGTGTGTCTAATCTGTGTGTCCATCCCGGGCACAGGGCTTCAGAAGACTTATCATCAACAAGACCAAAAAAGGAATCCTCCATCAGGCTGCATCACATGCACTTCTGTGGGCATCGGTCACTCCAGTCCCAACACCACCTCATGTACTGAATGATTCACAACGTCACTTCCTCTCTGGTTGATTATTGGTAAAGAGTTGGCTGAACTTCCGGAGCTGCTCACTTGCTGAAAGGCTCTCCTCCTGCAGGCGATGGTTGTTCTCCCTGAGGTTGGCCATCTCCGCTAGCAGCACAACCTTGTCCTTCTTCTCCTGGAAGGAAGTAGAGGGCAAAGGAAAACAAGAAAACAAAGTAAGGTGTCTGGTTTTCTCTTAGCTGAACAATTCATCTTCAAAAAGGTCAATGATTTATTACAGTGAGAGTCTGTGCGACTCAGTATTGTAGAAAGATTAATTTCTCACTTTTTCCAGGTCAGTGTTCAGCTGTTGCAGCATCACCTCCAGGTGGTAGAGACGCCCTGAAAGATCGTTAGGGACCTCATCACTGAAAACATACAACATACATTAATTCAATGTGCTCAACAAGGCCTTGCACTGTTCCTCTGTTTTAACAGTTTCCCTTCAGCAAGCCATTTCTGGATACAGAAACTGTCAGGCCAGGATACAGACACTAAATGCCTTAATAATACAAGGGTTAAACACATGGACACAGGTCAAGGCCAAATTGTTTGTCTGACACATTGTTGTACCTGTGATGTACGACAGATTTAGCAATAATTATGTTTTGGGACGTGCACAAGGCACAACTTTCTTGTTGAACACAAGTCAACTGTAGACAGTACTGCAACTAACCACAAGGTGGCAACATTGATGCAGCAGAACACCATGAGGCAGGCAAGGAAACAAAACCATTTCAACCATTTTTGCCTGTAATGCCAACTCCCTTGTGTCCAATTAAGTGGACTTCAGCTGCCTGAATTGAATTAGCAATATTGTAATGACTTACCCACTGAAGGTGGGGGTGGTGCGTGGGGTCTGCGGTGTCTGGAAGAGGACTGGACTGATAACTGGCCTCATGTCTGGACCTCCAACCTGTGGCTCATTCAGTGAAAACAGGGATACTGCTCTTTGAACTGACACACACACACACACACACACACAAACACACACAGTTACTTTCACAAAGCTTCTTCGTCGTTTATTTAAAAAAATGTCTGGTGTCCCATGAGCAATAAGCCTAATTACACAATAAGGTGCTGCCTAGTTTGTCTCAGCAGCAATGAAGGCCCTAGATCACATTCACATGTTGATCTGTTGTTCTGGCCTTCTGTGAAGGACTTTGTGGTTGCGGGGCAGGAGACACTAGGGACGGAGGGATGGTGGGGGGGCATCTGCTGGGCATAGAAATTAGCCCAGATCCCGCTCTCTTTCCCAGGAGTGTCGTGTGACACAAGCGGAGAAGGTATGACATGACATGCCTTATATTAACCACAAAACCGACACAATGCATCCAGCAGTTAACATGGCATATCATTGCCGTCTGGCAGAAACCTATTATCTCCAGATCCCTTTGTCATAAATAGCCGATCTACAAGCTCAAAATAATATGCTATTTCTGCAAAAATAAATTAATTCTGAAAAAAAGAAAACAGTTTTGGACATATGAGGTTTCCACCTGACAGCAACAATATCAAATCCTCAAGGGGGTTTGATGGTGAGATACAGGGTTTTAAGGTGTTTTGATGGTGAGATACAGGGTTTTAAGGTGTTTTGATGGTGAGATACAGGGTTTTAAGGTGTTTTGTGAGAATTAAAGTGAATGTAACCGATCCCAACACTGAGAGCCTTCATGAAAGGTTTATTTGATCACAGAAAGATAATTTTACAGTGAGTGGAACATGTTTGTCTTCTTTATGCCCAACCACTGCAATGTATATATATTTTTTTAAAGTAAAAAAAAAAAAAAAAAAAAAAAACCCAACAACAACGGTCTCATCAAAAGTTTGGATATTTCTTGTACCGTGAAGGTTGGAAGTGTGCAGCTAATTTAAATTGATTGTATGTACAAACGGCTAATGCACAACAGCTTCGACATGAGGTAGGATAAATACAGGTTAACTTAAGTTAAGTACTAGTTTTTCTTGGTTCCTGCGATTGACCACTAAAATTGAGAGAGAACCAAAAACAATGCATGTGTCATTGAAGCACAAAAAGAAAACCCAAATCATAACATTAGCGCGATGAGAAAGTTTAAATTACATCTATGTCTACATTGCTTCCACTTGTATTTTATATTCCTTTTACATTACTTATAGTTCCCCAACACTCACCTTCAAAGGCTTTAGCTGCACTGACCAGACTGGACCACTCCAGGCCACAGGCTGTGTCTGGAAGTGGCATCAGCCCTGGGTCCAACCTTCGCAAAGGGGGAACCTTGTCCCTCACCTCTGTAAGGGACAGCTCAGACGCCGACAGAGGGACTGAGAGAGAGGAATCGAGAGAGAGTACAGTAATTAGATGGTGCATGCTATATTAACCATTAAAGTTACAAAATAATTAACAAAGAGATACATTTGCAACTACATACAGAATAGTTGTAATTCATCTTGGCAATACTGGGCAAGATGACAAAAAAAGGTTCTTGGCTCCACTAAGAATGACCTTTGGCAGACTAATGTTCTTAATGAATGAAGCCTCGATCTCGGCAGCGAATATTCATCATGAATCTCTATTTCTACATGTCTTATAACCATGAACCAATAGTGCATTTCTCAACCCACCTTTCTTGTTCTGCATGTGGTTTGCAGACAGACCGTGTCGTCGTGTGGGCAGAGTGCAGGTGAAAAGCACGTCGTTGGCCGTGCTCTGATTCTCAGAAGTTGCGAAGCTGGCATCCCTGCGCCCGCTGCACAAGGACTCATCGGAGAATGTACGCTGCAAGGTGCGTCTGGGCGGGGACTATGGTACGGAGAGAGTGAGACGAGTGAGTGGACAGTTGAGTCTTGAGTGTACATTTTCTGATCAGAGAAAATTCGTTCATAATTCAATACAATTATTTTACAATTCATTGTGTTTTGTGCTCCCTCCTCACCGTATCTCTTTGTGTTGGCATGTCTCCGGGGTTGTCCATGATGATCAGCTTCTTCAGGTCATCTTCAACAGTGCTCTTGTATGTCCGCCGCGGAGACCGCAGGTCCCGTAGGGATGCTCGGAGACGAGGCTGCCCAAACACATTCTTAGAATTCAGGTCCACCTGCCTGAAGATACAAAACATGACAGTGAGGCATTAGCCAAATAGGCAAATAGCCCTTGGGCGTCGGCAGTTGTGAGGTTGCATTAATAATTAGTTCTAAAAGCATGTCTTTTTTACGGGGATCACTATTGATATGACAGCTGTCAGCTGATTGTAATAGTAGACCACTAGACCCGCATCCATGTAATGGCAGCGTACAAGGTTCACATGAGCAAAAATAACAGATGTACAAGTTATCGACACGGAATGGTATGTACGGTACAGGATGTAAGCTTGTAGATCTGTTCATTTTAAGCATGCGCCACCATGCAAAGTTATGACGAAGCCTACATCATGAATGCATGCGATGCATGTGACTTCAATGCGAGAGAGAGGTTTCTTTCAACTTGTGTCCCCTCCTCTTTTCTGTCAGAATCTGTCATAAAATATAATGTGTGTGTGTGTGTGTGTGTGTGTGTGTGTGTGTGTGTGTGTGTGTGTGTGTGTGTGTGTGTGTGTGTGTGTGTGTGTGTGTGTGTGTGTGTGTGTGTGTGTGTGTGTGTGTGTGTGTGCGTGCGTGCGTGCGTGCGTGCGTGCGTGCGTGCGTGCGTGCGTGCGTGCGTGCGTAATATGCATAATATATCGGAGAGACCCGATATATTTTAGCTCTATGGGAGAGACACAGAAATATTTAAAATCATCCTGTCTCGCTCTAGTGCACGGCCGCACGTATAGAGAAAGAGCCAATGGTGACAACTTCAAGACGAATGTCAGAGTATGCAAGACATGCAAGCCATTTAAAATGTTAAATAAAACACAGGTGGTCCCAAATGATTAATTGATTACATCACTATAGCAAAGGGCAACTCAATTAGCTGCAGCGGAGCTGTTCTGACTTGAAGCTCAATACTAACTGACCAGCACGGCTTCAAGTTTAAACCATATGACATGTAATTGCATTCCATGTGTGCAAAAGTTGCACACGTGGAAGAAATGTCCTTTTTATCGGGGATACCTTGTTGTAGGATATACGTCTCTTGTGAATTGCATGCAGCAAGCACATTATTGTTCAAACACCTGCTCCTCTGTTCATCTGTTGCTCTTATTTGGCTTTAATATATAAAATAATTATTAAGAATGAATGCAATAGCAAGTTGTTGCTGTCGTTCCATGTTGCTGTTATCTTCTCTCTCTGTGTGACTGAAGGTTGTGCCCAAAAATTGTAGACAGTGATTTCCCCTCATGTTCTTTTTCCCTCAATCGTAAAATTACCTCTTTTCTTTTTTTTCACCATTTGGTTTTCTTAACATGTCCACGTGTGGTTTGTTTACATATTTGGTTCACTTTACAAAGTCCTGTGTGAACACTAAACAGACCAAAATCAAAATGCAAATATTTGGTCCTTGGTCCGGACTTTCCAAGTGAACTTTGGGTGTGAAAGCGCCCTACACTGACCCCTAATTGACATTGTTTTACTGTTTGTGTGATGTTTTGATTTCCATTAATTTCTAAATACTTCTGCCACGCTATTGTCATTCTTGTAATCAACAATAGAGAGTTGAAATCATGGTTAAATAACAATAATAGTTCCACAGAAAGTGCTGCACTGAAAAAGTACTATAATTAAACTCTTTAACGTCCAACTCACTTCTTGGTACTGTTGCCATCAGAGCTGGATGTTGTGGTGGTTGAAGGTGATGGGCCGTTATCTTCAGGTTGCCAGGCATTCTGTCTGCTCTTGCCATAAAAGGACTTCGGGGCAGAGCTGGAGAGAGGGGTGGTGGAGAGATGAGCAGAGGTGGGTGTGGTGGAGGTGCGTACAGGCCGTGTTTTCTCAGCCACAGGGGTCTTGTAACCCTGGGGAGTATAGCAGGCCCTGAGAGGGGGCACGCACACACACGCACACACACACACACACACACACACACACACACAGCATCAATACAAAGATTACAGAAAGACTGCTTTGCTTATCGACAACATAAGAAACCATTTTTGATCATAGACACGAATTCTCTCTTACAGGGTGGTAAGAGAGCAAAATGGCCACAGTGTGACCATGGTCAATATGAAGTCTCAACCTGCTTATTCTCATCCAAACATATCAAGTTAAAACTGCTGCATTGGTAACTACCAGACAGCATGGGCATAGGAATTGTAAATAAACCTCACATTGTTTCAAACACTGAAACTGACTTAACCATTTGTCCACCAGGATTAATTAATTCATTCACCTCGTACTGCCATTTTCCCCCGTTCCCGGATGCGTGCGCAGTTCAAGATGGGGCACGCCATTGCTGTTGACAACATCAAGTAGCATCACGACTCATTCCATCATAAGCACTATAAAAGACCAATTGGCCAAAGGCGGGCTACGAGTTAAGAGTCAAGAACAGACAACCATGGTCCTCTGTTTATCTACAACTTTACCAAACTTTGTTATAAACTTAAAGTTGTTTTTTACTGCTGGGTAAATGATGCATAAGCAAATTTAAGAATCACGTTGTACTCGATTACCTTATTTTAATGTCAACATCAATAGTACAATTAATAGAATAATCAAAAGTGACAGATTAATCAATTAATTAAGTGACAGATTAATCAATTAGAAAAATATTCCTAATTTCTATACTACTGATTCCTACTTCATGATTTGCAGTCAACACTTTTGTTGTGCAGAATATGCACAGAAAATCTCCCAGGAAAGAATCAGATTAATTATCGAGGACATTTGAACTGTGGTATTCTGTCATTTTCCATGACTTGAAATTTGCATTAAAACGTTCTCAAGATTTTTCCAAAATGTGTGCAAACCCTGATACATGCTCAGTTAGTTACCTCTTCCACTTTCTACGATATTAACAAGTGTTATTTTGTTTGCTCATTATAATTTACTATTATGACAGAAAGATGATTTATTGATTTTGCAACCACTCATTTGTTTACCTAGCTGTATCTTACAGCACTTTCCATCAACAAGAATACACCCAGAATACAGCAGAACAACTCAAATTGCTTACCATGTTGTTAACAGCCGAACTGTAACAAATGCCCAAGAAGCACCACACCAACTGGTGACACCAGCACAGTTCAAATGGAAACAAGAAATATCTACTAAAACATCCAACTATTATGGTATCTCAGCATCAGAAATGCATACATGTGCAACACTGCATGCATCAATCCAGACCTTCAGACAATCCTCAAACTATTTACTTCCACATTATTTTCCAAAGCACAAATTGCATCATACCTGTATTTATTCATCGGTCTCCTATAGTGTCTAAGTTACAGCTCTATAATAATCCACTGTGCAGTGATAGTCTTGTCCCAGCCTGCAAGGATACACTATGATGAGTGAGGTGATGACACCGTGAATCTAAACACGCAATCCTTTAATCCTACAGAGCACGGGATCAGGGTGCGTGTGTGTGTGTGTGTGTGTGTGTGTGTGTGTGTGTGTGTGTGTGTGTGTGTGTGTGTGTGTGTGTGTGTGTGTGTTTGTTTCAAGAATGAGTGTACATTTATGATGGGGGAAGGGTCATAAAAAGCCCACCAGTACAGCAGCTGGTCTGTATGTTCCAGAAGGATTTAGGCAGTAGGATGAAGGTGGTGTCCATACAAGAGTAAGTAAAGCTTCAGCTTTACATTCTTTTACATGGTTTCTCCTTTCTGTCATTCATTTCCTCTCTCATCCCTTTAAATGGTGTGGCTGAAGAGGTATTGTAGGATTGAGTCTGTATAATATAGAGACACACCCCTACAATACTACTCAGTCAGACTGAGACAGTCCTTCTCCTACCTGGGTTTGAATGAATCCATTTTATCAGCACTGGAGCCGGGCGGCGGAAACGTCTTGGTCCGGTATCCTTTGGTGTGATTGGTCGGGGCGGGTATGATGGGCGACGACTCCCGCCTCCTCACTTCCGCTCCGCCGCTCCGCCCTGCAGGCAGTTCCTGGAGGCCGGCGTAAGACGCAGAGCAGTGTGCGGGCTTGTGTGACTGGTTGTTGGGAGCGGTGGCATGACGATTGTGGCCATAGTGGGTCACGGGTGCGTCGATGCCACTGTCGCTCGATCCCCCCTTGTTGAGGTGGTCCGCGTCAGGCTCTGCGGGGTCGCCATGGCAACCGCCACCGCCACTACCACCACCACCTCCTCGTTCTCCTCCGGGCCCTCCGTCAAACCAGCGCTCGTCGCTGTGGCCGCTGGAGGCGTTACTGGACAGGGTGTTACTGCTGGAGTGACTGGAGTACTGCGTCTCGCCCTGCACACACACACACACACACACACACACACACACACACACACACACACACACACACACAAAATGAAGGACAGAGAATTAATGCTGACTTTAATCTGCTTTCCTCCTCACCGACTCACACTTGTACTCAAACTCGTTGTTGTACCTTTAAATCCAGGAACCAATTTTTGTATTATTTATATAAATATATATATATATATATATCATGGGTCTAAATGGGTTAATATAAGCTGCTACTTATATTCATATTCGACAATTGCAATCATTGTAAAGCACTCTGAATACAAGAGTCAACTAAACGTTTACAATGTAAAGACACGAATGTAACGGTTGGTAGAAATGTAGTGTGTGACTGATTATACAGTGTGTATAAGACATTAGAGCCACTGGATACTGGGAGGTCAGAGGAGAGAGCAGAGATTTGTCTAACCTTTGAGTGTCTGTTTGGAGAATCCTTCCCTGGGACGTCCTGTCTGGCAGGTCTCCTCTGTCCCCCTCCTCCAGCGAGCCCTCGAGACGATGATACTGGAACATGCCAGAGGGGCTCTAGAAACACACACACACACACACACACACACACACACACACACACACACACACACACACACACACACACACACACACACACACACACACACACACACACACACACACACACACACACACACACACACACACACACACACACACACACACACACACACACACACACACACACACACACACAGGATTAAAGCAAATCACATTCTACATTCCATGGTAGGCAAAGAGGATTAACACTTGGAACACTTTACATGCACAAAAGCATGAAATCTAGTACAGTACGCTAATTACATTTGGTGATAGGCGATAAAGTGGTGGAGAAATCATGACTAAAGCTACTAAGGAACAACTACACACTCTGTGTCTAGATTGCACCTAAAATGTGCAAATGTACCGAAGACAAATTGGAGATAGCTAAAGGCCAAATCAGTCAAAAGTCAGGTGAGAGATGCATTTGGTTGCACAATGTATGTAATCTAAAAGCATTTCCAGTCCAAATTCATAATCCATGTAGTATGTAATAGTTCATGTGTACTCGGTTGCAATTCCTGATTTGTTTTGTATTTGTTTCCATTTTTATAATAACAAATACATAAATTAGAAAAAGAACAATGTATCAGTTTTCATTTTGATGCCATTAAAATACAAAGACATGTCTGTGAATACTGAATACTCATAACTGAATAGAAGATGTATATGCAAGGTGTAGAAAATGTCCTTTAAAACTAGTTTAACCCATTTTGGGCGGGAACCCCTTTTGGTGTTTTAAACATTATGTTGCAATTTAGCTATTGAAAAATAGCAGATCTACAAGCTCATAGCGCGCCACGAGCTTGTAGGTCTGCTATTTTTGAAAAATCGTGAAAATATTTATTTCAGAAAACTGGAGGATTTAGAAGATTTTCTTTTAATTTCGACGTCAGGCCTAAATGGGTTAAATGAGCAGTTCCATCCCTAGGGAGACGCTCAGGAGGCATCCGTACTAGATGTCCATCCCTAGGGAGACGCTCAGGAGGCATCCGTACTAGATGTCCATCCCTAGGGAGACGCTCGGGAGGCATCCGTACTAGATGTCCATCCCTAGGGAGACGCTCGGGAGGCATCCGTACTAGATGTCCATCCCTAGGGAGACGCTCGGGAGGCATCCGTACTAGATGTCCATCCCTAGGGAGACGCTCGGGAGGCATCCGTACTAGATGTCCATCCCTAGGGAGACGCTCGGGAGGCATCCGTACTAGATGTCCATCCCTAGGGAGACGCTCGGGAGGCATCCGTACTAGATGTCCATCCCTAGGGAGACGCTCGGGAGGCATCCGTACTAGATGTCCATCCCTAGGGAGACGCTCGGGAGGCATCCGTACTAGATGTCCATCCCTAGGGAGACGCTCGGGAGGCATCCGTACTAGATGTCCATCCCTAGGGAGACGCTCGGGAGGCATCCGTACTAGATGTCCCAACCACCTAAGCTGGCTCCTTTCCAAGTGAAGGAGCAGCGGCTCCTTCCTTGACTGAACTCTAAGAGAGGCCAGCCGAAACTCATTTTCAATCTTATTCTTTCGGTCATGACCCACACTTCATGACCATAGGTGAGACTAGGAAGTAAGAATGCTTGGTATAACGAGAGCTTTGCCTTCTGGCTCAGCTCTCTTTCCGTCACAACAGTGCAATACAGTGACTGCAATACCGCTTCTACTGCTCCGATTCTCAAGCTGATTTTCCCTACACCACACTCATGAACAAGACTGGGAAATACACTGGGGTGTGTGTGTGTGTGTGTGTGTGTGTGTGTGTGTGTGTGTGTGTGTGTGTGTGTGTGTGTGTGTGTGTGTGTGTGCGCACGTACCTGTTTTACAGCGCTCCATGGTGCTCTCCTGGCTGGTGAAACCTGAGGACTCTCCACTGGAAGTGATGTCTACGTTGAGGTGCGCCTCATAGGCCACCAGGGGGCGCTGCCCTGGACCATACCTTCACATTATTAGACAGTGTAGATTAGATGGTGCAGTGGTTCTCAAATGGTTTCATGTCAAGGACCCCCCAAATTGATATGTATTTGGCGACAGACCCCCATCTGAAAACGTTTTGGTGCCAGGGATCCCCGGAAGAGATGATTTGTGTTTAACACAACAAAAGAAGTTAAATACAGGAGGATTAAGCCAAAACCAACTAAAATAAGAATCAGTGCCATAAACGACAGTGTGTGTGTGTGTGTGTGTGTGTGTGTGTGTGTGTGTGTGTGTGTGTGTGTGTGTGTGTGTGTGGTGATTACACCGTGAATCTAAACACGCAATCCTCTGAAAATTTTGATTTCACTTGAACGTTTTAAAAGACTTGTAAGGATCCATTTGAGATCCAGCTGTACTTGCTCACTCTAAACTGTTTCTTATCCTGTAATGTATTTATTATTTATATTGTATGTTATGTGTACTGTAATCAGGGCGTTATTGAAAAAGAGAGCTTGCTCTCAACTGACTTCCCTGAATGAATAAATAAAGGTTAAAGAAAAGAAAAGAGTGTGTGTTTGTGCGCGCACGCGCGCGCGTGTGTGCGCGTGTGTGTGGTTGAGGTGTTGAGATGATTGGTTGAGGCGTTATTCGTTGCTTCGTTACGGCAGTTGACTAAACACGTTCGTCGGGTTGAGCAGGATGTTAATATCCCAGCAGCACAAAAACAGAAAGACTAAAATAACACACACCAGAACCATCACAATAATTCTAGGAATACATACTTATCATCTAATCTAATGCATTATAAATACTATGATCAAGATCAGAGAGGAGGAAAGTTGCTCACAGACAAAGGAGAAAGACCACACATAGATCACGCACCTGTCAGGTGAGGCTTTGTATCGTACAAAGGGGCCTGGGGTGATTATGGGCGGTCCCATGGTGGTGAGGCCCACCAGCCCAGAGGAGGGCGACGAGAAGCTGGCTGAGGGGTTCCTGTAGGGCAGCACTCTTTCGCCCCCCACAGGTGACAAGCTGTAGTGGTTCTCGGGGTAGCTGACTGGCCTGAGAGATGACAGAGAGGAGGAGACGGATAAAACGGATGAACGAGCACCCAACGGAACACACACACACACACACACACACACACACACACACACACACACACACACACACACACACACACACACACACACACACACACACACACACACACACACACACACACACACACACACACACACACACACACACACACACACACACACACACACACACACACACACACACACACACACACACACACACACACACACACACACGAAAATCTGAATCACAGAGATGCGTGGAGAAGACATGTCCATTGCAGGCGCGCGCTCTACCAAACAAATTTGGCATTACGGGTGCTTTTACAATCCGCTATGCCCTTTCCGAAAGGTATGTTGACAAAATAGATATTTTGGGGAACCATACCAACACGCCCACGGCCACACCTCCAGGAGTAAATAACTGAGTCGGCATAATGGATAGCAGGTAGTGCGGCCCCAAAATACCTTAGGGACAGTGCAAGCTGCCCTGCCCGTAATTTGCAGGCACCGGCTAATGGCAACGGGTAAGGCACTGGAAAATAATAGAGCCATGGTTGTCTGGGGTCTCACCTCTTAGAGTTGAGGTGCTGTGGTTCCCTGTATGGAACGGGCACCAGGGTTTTGTGAGAGCGGGGCAGTGGAGGAGGTGGAGGGCCCATAGGGGTCCAGCGTTGCGGGGTGGGGGCACTGTGAAGCCCCGGGGGCATGGGCGGGCTGTCCCATCGCCAGGCTGGGGGGCGTGGGGACGGACGGTAACCTGCCGCCATGGGCTCAAGTTCCGGCTTCTGCTCCATGGTCTTCATCTCACACTCTTCTGTGCAGCCCCTGGAGAGACCAGGAGAGAAGGCACTGGTTAACACTCTATTCTAAGTAAACTAATACTTAGTTGTCCAGGGTCAGCTCCGTCTTTTTCCCCCCTCTACACCAAATCTCTTAGCCGAAAATAGGAGATCTATTTTCGAGTAATCTCTCAACTGCCTCAAACACATCACGTGTTTGAGATGGTAGTTAGTAGGTACGATTCCAGGCCAGGCCAGCAATGTGTCGATGTGTGTCCCTGAGCAAGACTCTTAACCCTGAATTGCTCCCCAAGTGCCGTAGAATGGCTGCTCACTGCTCATAGTTGTTTTTAGGATAAATGCAGAAGATCTCACTGGTAATGGTAACTTTGACAGAGACCAGAGGAAAAACAAACTCAGAAGACAGAATGTGAGATGACACAAAAAGAGATATTAATTGTATTTCCAAATCTCCAGGAGATATTGGGGAATTTGATTATGTCACCTTTGTCATTTTCTCCTTCGGACCAAAATCGTGTTACTCTTCTCTGAGAAAGTGAAAAATACAGTAATGTTGCATTCACACGGGCAACCGCATCAACGTAGTCTACCATTCATTGTCAATGGAAGCCAGCGACGTGAAGCTACGAAGCAAATCAGACGCTAATAGCTGCTGCATCTTTGCGTCTGCCCGGCCCGTGTGTTTTGAACGCAGCATAAAGAAGGGCAACAGTGTCCCTTTTTAATGAGCTGCACACATCTTGCAGGTTCTGAGGTCAAGAAAAGTAAAAACTGTCTCCCTATGCAATCCTGCCAATACAAAAGGTTCACAAACACAGAGTTGAATACGAAGCAGATACTAACACCCACGTGCTAGTATCTGCTAGTAGCTCCCCTGACAGGAAAAACAGAGAAAGATTTACAAAAATGAACTGCATTGCTCAGACTGTGAGGCAGAGATCCATTCTTTGTGAGATATGTGTGTGACTGTGAATGTGTTCGTATACATCAACCATGACCTAGTTATCATTTAAGGATGAAAATATGTTACTGTGTTACTCTATCAAGGCCAGGATCTATTCACTTAAATTTCCATCTCCAGTGATCAAATTCAGAAATGCATTTTGGCATTTCATTCCCCCTTTCTTTTCATGTTTTCCATAATGGACCCAGCATCCTTTTAGAGTTGGTTGCCGTGTTCCCTCAACAGTAATGCAGATACTCGAGTCCTAAAGCCTGCAAACTTGACAAGAAAAACAAAACTGGGTCACACTTGGTATATAGGTTGGAAGTGGTATGGCCACTGTGTGAAACTGTGGGCACTTTGTTAGAGGCATAGTGGTATTGTTTGTGAATGTGAATTTCCGGATGTGAAATGTCCATCTTAAATTGTCCCAGACAGTAATATTTAACAAAGTAAAAAAAAAAGTAAAATGTAGAATGGTGGGCTTAAAGTTCGGCTATTTTTGCCTGTCACCATTGTACAATGAAGTATAATATAGTGCTTAAGTGGTTAATCAGACTCATCGATTTAGTTGATTATCGGTACAATAGTACACCAGATTTGGTGGCCTATGCGATTCTGTTACCGGCCCTCTCAAGTCATGGAACCACGACTACAATCTCTGATATTTGACATCACGACTTCAATCTCTCTCATATTTGCCTGATGAAGACATAGTAGGTCGAAACGTTGCAATTTGTTGCCTCTAAATAAACTAAGTCTCGAAGCTCTAGAAACTAGTGTGCGGATGTTCTTTCTCTTCCTTCAATCTCTGATGCTGCCAGCTGTCTCCCTGTCGCTCGCGTGAATCTATTTTGCATCTGAGCATAGACATGGTAACGCCCCGCCTGCCTCTGATTGGCCTACCGACACTGCTCGTCTTGACTGTCCTGGTGGGAAGTATGGTATGATACAAGAGAACACCAACTTGTAACTTTTATTTTTGTAGAAGAAGCAAACTAATATTGTTTATGCCGTTTGCTTTGATGGAATAATTGATTGAACATGTATGCCGTAATATGATTTGATTGTGTTCTAAATAAAGTGTTTGTGTTGATTATTGTGTAATTTATTTATTTTGTATGTGTAAATTTGAAACATTATTGTACTGTAAAAAGGTCTCTTTTCCCTTCATCTTTATCCTTTTTAGTATAATAGTATTAGTTTACTATAATTAGATTAATACACGATAATCAACACTAACACTTTATTTAGAACACACCCAAATCAAATCATAGTACAACGTACGTGTTCAATCAATTATTTAATCAAAGCAAACAATATTAGTTTGCCTCTTCTAGCGCGTACCAAGCTGTCATTCCCTTGTATTATTTCTCACCACGGAGTAACCTCGTGTCTCGGAGGACAGTCAAGACGGGCAGTGTCGGTAGGCCAATCAGAGGCAGGCAGGGCATTACCTCGTCTATGCTCGGACGCAAAATAGATTCACGCCTGTCGCTCTCATCCCATAAAGTGAAGTTTGCATTCACAAGTTTACATTAGATCATGGTGCGGTGTTACACAGTATTTGGTGCGGTGTTACACAGTATTTGGTGGCCAATGACGCCACAATCCAGGAAACTACGACTTCAATATCTGATACCAAAAACATATACTGTATATACACACACACTCCCTCTCATCACAGATTTGCTGATTTACCTCCCATAGCCTGGAGGAATGAGTGCTCTGATTGTGATTGGCTAGTCTGTTGCTAGGCCAACCAGATCTGATCTTGGTTCTAGCCTAAAACCCCATCATGTTCACAAAGAAAGCACCACCAGACCTAAGAGTACGTCCAGTAAGTGTTCTGCAATAACATCATTATTTCATGTTGAAAGCCTATTGTTGGAGGTTTGGTGGCATGAAATATTTATGAGGACAGGAAGATGAGATATGAATCACTAAAGCAAAAAACAAACTCAGCAAAGAGAAGAACTGTCAAATGTATTACAGTAAATTCAGGAGCAGATTGTTCTGCGTGCGTGCGTGCGTGCGTGCGTGCGTGCGTGCGTGCGTGCGCTTTTATATTTGACCTGGATATATTCAGTCACATTGCCTGGATACTCTAGTCTCCATTCTGGTATAAAAATAGAAACATAGCAAATGTGCAGCAGAAAATAAATAAAACACACAGAGGGAGATACTGTATAGAAAAATAAATAAATATAAAAACATTAAAAAACTAAAAACAGTGTCTTTGAGAATAGGATATGATGCAATTCTCATAGACACTCATGTCATTCCATGATAGACACACACACACACACACCCAGAGTACCAACCTTTGGGAGAGGCTCTCTTCCGTCTTTTCAGGCTGAGGTGACGTAGCCGGAGCTAATCAACGCTCAAGGTACAAAGTCATACGCATCACGTGCATTCTCTGGATTGCATCCCTCTACTTTTCTATTGCATGCCTGTCCGCAGCAGAGACAAAGTGAAACAGGAATGGAACGATGTGCGGCATCCTTCTCTTTCCACTGCATCTCTTGTCCACCCACTATACTTGTGGCTCTAGGCAGTGCTAAAACACGTCCTCTCCGCCAGGCACTTCCATGCGCCTCCAACTGTGCATGCAGACGCACGCACGCCCCGGTCTCTTTCGCAACGTCCCCTTTCTCTTTCTACCGTTTTCATTCAGGGCAGGGCATGCATTTTTAATTAATCGCCTCCATTTATTTATTTATTTATTCTCTATCCAATAGTCATATCACACTCTCTATCTCTCTCCATTTTTCAGATTCCAGGCCATAATCTCGTGCAATCTGTTTTCCTGGCATGCTTTAGCAAATGTGTTAGTCAGAGAAAGAGAAGAGTTGAAACAGAGAGAAGAGTGAGACAGAAGGGTTGGTGGGAAAGAGTGAAATGCAAGACTCTAATTATCAACTGTTCCAATGCCACAGTCAAGTGTGTGCATGTGTGTGTGTGTCTAGGGTGTGCGTGAGCGTGTATTAAAAGGGATTTAAGTCTAGTGTAATTAAACTGCCTCGCTCCAACATTAAAAGAAATCTAACTACTCTGCAATCATGCAGCCAGCCACAATAACTGTATTTACTGTGTCTTCCTTACTCAGAACACACACACACACACATGTTGTGCATTCATCTCTATAACCCTTGGGTTAACCCCACATCAGTGTCTCATAAGACCTTGTTATAGCAACTTATTTTGCAGAAGAAAGGCCGGGGGATTAAATCAATGCATCTCTCTTTTTGTCTCTTCCCCTCTTATTTCTCCTCTAGAGTGACTCCCTGGGTGGAAATCTCACACATTCATCGGAATACACAGATCTCTTTCACACACACCCACTCAACATACATCCTCACAGAATAGTGCAGACCATCTAAAACCCAGCTTGTGTTTAACCAAAGAGCGTTTATGTTGCAAGCTCTGTGGTACCTGTTCTGTTACGGACCACTGCATCAATATTACTGTACTCTCCACACACCAAACGGCGTTATGAAATGAAAGCAAAAGCACATGCACAGAACTCAAAAGAACACACACAAATGATTCTATACCTGCGAGGCCCTCCATCCTCATAGGGAGGAATGATGACCACTTTGACTGTGACCGACGTCCTCAGCAAGTCAATCATCTGCTCGTGTGTGAGCGTCACTGCGGCAACCTTGCAGATCTCCACCAATCGGCTGCCCTGCCTCAGCCCCGCCTGCCAGGCAAAGCCGTACTCCTCCACCTGCATTGGAACAGTGAAATAACTAGGTTTTCCCATGTGTGACATGACATATGTTGCAGGGCTAGCTTCAAAGTGTGTTATTTCTAGCAAGCAGCACATTGTCGTGTGACAATGTATAATTTAGGCTTAACCCATTAAGATCCGAGGCCGATTCTACAAATGCCTTCTAAATCAGTAGTTCTCAAACTGTTTCGTGTCAAGAACCCCAAAATGTATTTATATTTGGCCGTGGACCCCCACCTGAAAATGTAAAAAAAAAGAAAAAAAAAAAAAAAAAGAGAACATGCCATTTCTATTTATTTGTTTATTTTCTTATCACAGAGCGCGATGTGAGCTTGTAGATCTGCTATTTTTGAATAGCCAACACTAAAATCTAAAATGACACAGATGCTTTCCCGGTTTTAATGAGTTAACATGCAAGTAAAATGTTCTTTTCTATTAGTGGTAGTTTTAACGGGACATATTTGAATAATGACAAGCCAACGATACCTCAGCCACAGTGCCGTCCAGGCGAACATGGAAGCCAAGCTGTCCCAGTCCGTTTCTTCTGAGGGTCATGTCTACCGTCTCACAGCCCACTGTCAATGACTGGCCAAGGAGGGAGGGGGACAACAATAATGTCAAGTAAGTTTAACTTAAAAAAATAGAATATTGAAGCAACAACAGTGGTGTATAACTGTATATCAGGCGCAAAAAGATCCACATAAAGACTGCACTTAAATCTGACCTCAAGACAAATATTCAGCACCAAGTTAGCAAGTGATCACATCTGACCAAATCTCAACCATGTACTTTAGAACCTTATAATCTACAGAACCAATGCGTTTGGCACTGATGGACAGAAACAGTTTCTTTCTTTATAGCTTTCTAGTTGCTGTATATTTTATACAAAGGGCACTTGGAAATAACTGTCCCCTTATGAAGTATCTGAACACACTGGCACTCATTTATCAATTGAGCGTGCAACAGAAAAGTGGGCGAACAGTCCGGACACGGACAGTCGTCAAATCGACGTGCCGATCAAATCTCACGTCAAGTATCAGCTCATGTATGCAAATGGTTGTGATGCAGCATAGTCAGAAGAATTTATCAGGCATCTAAACACTTGCAATAAACATTATTTAAGTTTGCAACACTGGTATCTCAGCACCACTGAGGAATTCCTGAAGAAGATTCAGCAGGATCGAAACGTTGATTAAGCAGCAATAAAACGTTGTCCAGCAACTGGGTGAGATGTAAACATATGCAGCCACATATTCACAATGACTTACAATCATGTAACCTATCACAAAATATTCTATTTTGCAAAGGCCTATATCGACTATGCACAATATATCCTAACAAAGGTATTTCCAAATTGTTTACAATTAACAGGGTTAAAAGGTGACATGCAAGCAATTCAAATCAAGCCATTAAAACAATGTAACATATTTGCAAATGTTATAGGCTAGTGCTTACTTAATCAGTCACAAATGTATCCAAACAGGCTTTCTGTATTAGATCAAGAGTGGTACGTTTGCGTATGGGACGCAAGTGCAGATAATGTAGGACATGAAAGTTACAGATTGCAGCTTTATATGGTCCAGCATCTCACCTTTAACCTCTGCACCACTTCCCTGATGTCCTGGGCACAGCCCTCTGGGACCCGCACGGCGATGTGGTCTCCTCTCCCGTAGAAGATCTTCAACGCCAGCCTCTCAGGCGTCCAGCCGATGACGTCGGCGCAGAAACAGTTAAACACCACCTCCTTGGTGGAGCAGTCAATGAGGAGGACATACTCGGCGGACAAGCCCAATGCGCACGTGATCTCCGTGCCACCCCCGCTGAAGTCCTGGGCCAGCACCCTCCAGGCCACGGCGCCCGCTGCCCCCAGCTCCGCCCCCTCCCTCGCCCTGGAGCGCTCCCTTTTCTTAGACGCCAGGGAGATGAGGTTGTTGAGTTTGCCGGCCGAGTCCAGCGGCGTGCTGCTGACACAGTTCTCCGCCAGGTCCCTCAAGTACTCCTGCCGCGTGCGCGTCGCCATGGTGTGGAACTTCTCCGACTTGTGCGCCGACGTCTCCGCGTTGATGACCTTAGCCAGCAGAAAGTTCCGAAAAGCCTCTGGGTCGCGGAAGGTCACGCCGCTTGGGATGGGTGGGCCAAAAGGCGGCACGTCCTTCATCCGGGTCACAGCGACACTGCGGACACAGAGAGAGAATGAGAGACAGTGAGGTACTGTATGTGTGTGCTTGTGTGTGTGATCTGTAGGACTGTGTGGCCAATAGCCATCTCACTCTACCTGTAGTAAGTGTTTTCAGAGCAGGGGTTGTGCACACGCACGATCACAAAGACATGCTGGAAGTGAGATCGGATATTCTGTGGGGTGAAAGGCAGCGCTCCGGGCTCCTGGAAGATTATTGTCACGATGTCGTTGCCTATGTGCCTCTTCCTCAGGAGCTGAACAGGAGAGGAGATTGAGATGAAAGGGTTATGGGTGAAAACGAGGTAGAGAAAAGAGGATACAGGAGTATTCAGGGAGACACAGAATTAGGTCAAATTAACATGTATTTGTGCGTGCGTGCGTGCACATAACACGTGTACATAACACTGTTCAGCTTTTTGTACTTGTTGATCCAGCTGTGTGTGTGTGTGTGTGTGTGTGTGTGTGTGTGTGTGTGTGTGTGTGTGTGTGTGTGTGTGTGTGTGTGTGGTATTGCTTGCCAATCCACCCTTCATCTGCAGTGTTAAAAGTGTGAAAGTAGCAGTTATGCAATTCAGCGCACAGCTTGGCTGCACACATGAATGCAGTCACCCTGGGAGCATTACCGATGCCCTCGGGCCCACAGACAGGAGCTCTGCCTGAAGCTGCATTGGCCATGCAGTCTGCACATAACATAAGGTCCTTGGTGTTCATCCTCCCGTGGTCTGATCTGATCTCATATTTCCACTCATTCCATAGACGTTGTCCTTTCTCTCTACCTTTGGCATCGGTCACAGTCGCCCTCCCTCAGCCCATACTCTCTTCTGAATGTAACAAAGAGGATGGTGTTTTGTCTCAATTTCTCTCTCCTCCCCACTGAGCAGTCCTCCCTCAATCCACCGCAGTTTCCTCTAATCATAACTAATGCTGCCACCTAGCGGTGCGTCAGAGAATGTGGCTCCTAAGCTGCTACTGTCAGCCCAGAGCCTCTGGATGGAGTTATTGTTCCATTTATCAAGTTCATCCGTCTACATCAAAACGCAGCTGCATGGCTTAAATGCATGGATGTTGGCTGCTTCCTTTGATGTGTGCCTTTCGAAAAAGGCATTTATTTACTCTGCATTTCCAGCATGTGTTAACTGGCAAAAATGATTAAAAAAAGATGATTGTTATGTAATTATAAACACGTCATTTTCTCTTGGCGTAACTGTTAGTATGGATCTCTGTTACTCAAGCTTAGTTTGTGTTTGTGAATTTAATTATCATACAGTCAATAGGAGGAACAACTGACTTCTCTGCTGTAGCCCCACACTTGTCTGTAGTAATGACAGTGTTTATGGCAGCATCATGAAAGCACCAAAACGTGTATTTGTCCATGTGAACTCCTCACACTTGGATGCAAACTAAATCAAACATACAGTACATGCATGCAAAATGTTACCTTGCGGACACACACACACACACGCACGCACGCACGCACGCACGAGGGATTATGTTGGATGGCAAGGCAGCTTTATTTAAAGAAGAGGGAAAACAAATCAAAAGAGAAAGAAATAGGGACTATTGCACTCCACCCAGCCTGGCCCTTGATCCAGTTATGTGTTGTGTGTAAGAGAGAAAAGCACAGAGAACAAAGGCTCTATAAAAACAGCGTAGAGTGAAATAGAAATGGAAGTACACACTCTATAACAGGAGGGAGATGCTGGTCATGAGGTTCCACTTTATGACTGCTGAGTGCTGACTATAGTTTATGTCTCTGAGGAAATGACACAGGCCATAACATAGCTGCAAGCAATCCTCTGTAACTTGGATGACACTTTCAAATTCTTTGAGTGACTTTTAATTAATGTGTTTTTTTTATTTGGTTAGTTTGATTTTTACTCATGGATGCATTGAAAGATGACATTCAGTCAAGGTTCCCCTCAAGTCCCCCAAACATAATAATAATAATAATAATATCTGGTATTTATATAGCGCTTTTCATGACACTCAAAGACGCTTTACATGTGTTGGGGCCAGGGGGGGAACAAGAAAAAGGACAACTTTATTAGAAAAAATAATTATAAGAATAAAACCAATAAAACGAAGTGTTCAGATCTTAACACGTTTGCAATGGTGGAACGGAGTGAATAAATGTATTTACTTAAAACAAGGTAAGCAAATGGAACAAAGGCTGGTAGTGACTAAATGAAGCCAGAAATCTATCTGGTAGTCAATGACTCATTCCCTGCCAAGGACGAGTTAAGAGAATTCCAGGCTCAGGGGTCGACATTATAAATGGCCTGGCCCCCGGGTGTATTTTTCAGAACGTCTGGGCCACTAGATGGCGCCATACACTGGCCCTGTTGGGCCAGTGGAAAAAATGCCTTGAAAATTAAATAATAAATAAAGTCTAATTTCACATTAATCGCCTGTAGTACTGTTTTGTAATGATTTCTGTGAAATCGCCTCTGTAATTTAAAACAAAAGCGTTACGTGATCCCAAATCAAATAATTCAAGCAGCACGAAGCGCTCTGCCAGAATACCTGACAAATCCCCCGGGCCAGTGATTATAATGGTGGGGCCAGTGATCTTGACAACCCAAGAGGCGAAAGAAGAAAAAAAGATACTAGCGCTGTATCTTTAAGCAGGGTCTAACAGCCTCTCAACATAGGCAAGAAGTCCATGTGTGACACTCTGTGGACTTATTTCCAACATCATGGACAACAGAAAAGGACTACCCCGGAAGTAAGCTCTTACCTGCTGTGGGTTGCTGGGCATGTATGGCAGCATTGTGGACACATGGAACATGATCTCGTAGTCCTGGTAGGTGGTGTATAGGGAGTGGGTGCCTGTGGAGTCCGCTGGTGGAATGGAAAATAAGGGGGATGGAGAAACAGAAATCAGACTTCACTAACCATATACGCCCCATATATATTTTGTGTTACAGCGAACGGACCAAAACAGGCACACCAGGCTGAAAGTGGTTAAGACGTCATTATCAGAATTCTTCACTTCAATTAGGCCCAGCATGAAAACACACAATGGACAAAAAAAGGTCAACTGCTCAAGAAGTCGTGTAGAATGCATTGTGCAGGAAACACTATTAGACAGACGTAGTTGGTTTCCTCTGGGCACCAGGCTTTAGATATTAGACAGACGTAGTTGGTTTCCTCTGGGCACCAGGCTTTAGATATTAGACAGACGTAGTTGGTTTCCTCTGGGCACCAGGCTTTAGATATTAGACAGACGTAGTTGGTTTCCTCTGGGCACCAGGAAACACTATTAGACAGACGTAGTTGGTTTCCTCTGGGCACCAGGCTTTAGATATTGGGAGCTTACTCTTGGTGTCGAGCTGAGCGGCGTACTTGGTGAAGCCCTTGAGGAGCACCTGCTCCCCCAGAATCTCCAGGAAGGCAGAGAAGGCGGGCGATGCCTCCTCGTTGTTGTACATCTCCTCCTCCGTGCTCTGGCCCGCACGACACAGCAGCACACCCACTTTGTGTTTCTCACTCAACTGCAAGGCGGAAGGAGACAGCGCTCACATTAGCATAGCAAACACCAATGCCTGTACTGTATACGCACACACACACAAACACGCAAAAGAGCTGACACAGTGCATCCTGAACATTGTGTTTCTGACTCAGCATAAAGGTCAGCAGGATAGATGATACATATTTATAGATAATCATCAATAAAAAAAACACCTGTGCAAATATAAACAAGCACAGTGCTAGCTCAGCACATTCCCTACCTTACCCCTCGATTATACGAGGTGAGATAACATTGCTAAACATTAAAGATTTTTGCAACCCACTTGTACAAACACTGCACCTTGCTTAACACTGGTGACCTCAGTCCAACTTTGTAGTAGCGTTGACTAAGGTGTGGCAGGTTACATTCGCGTGCTTATGCATTCACACAGTGCACACACTCAGACAATAGTCTTCCATTTCCCTCACCCCCTGCTCGTCCAGTTTGAGGAGTTGCTCGGTAACCTTGGGCGTGCTGAGAGCTAGTCTCAGACAGGAGACACTGAGCTCGGGGACAACCTGCTCCAGGACCTCTTTGAGTGACAGTCCCCGCACAGTGCCATGTCTCCCCGTGGACGCTACTGCGTCCTCCAGGATGGAGCCTCGTAGCGTCACCAACTACAGAATCAAGGATTGCAGGAAAACAAAAGTCAGGACAAGACATTAAGAAATTGTAGATTATTCAAATCCAGCATGATAACAGATAGGATTAGTCTGCTGGCACAAGAGATACCTGGCTGTTAAGAGTTGTGGTTCATGTCAAGGAAGCAAGACATGTTTTTATTGGCAATCAGACAGACAGCACCTCTTTGTTCATCTCACACACACACACACACACACACACACACACACACACACACACACACACACACACACACACACACACACACACACACACACACACACACACACACACACACACACACACACACACACACACACACACACACACAGTTCTAAATCATATTCTTTTCAGTATTCTGCAGCCACAGGTTCTACCAGGGCTAATGTAAGATGGAAGAAACAGGTCAGATTATCTTTTCAATACAGCCAATGACACCCACACATACATACATACAGGTTCATTAAAAATGCAACAGCAAGATTGAAGTTGGCAGGGGCCACGGAGGTAGTCGACCCTTGTAGTCTGAAGTTTGCAAGCAGGGAAGTGAAACCTGAGTGACAGCTTTTAAACTACTGTGGTCTTAACTAGTCAGCTCCCGGGTGACACCGGAGAGAATGACTGCACCAGACTGGAATGCAAGAAGGGCATGTATACATACAGTGTGCGTGTGCGTGTGTGTGTGTGCGTGCGTGCGTGCGTGCGTGCGTGCGTGCGTGCGTGCGTGCGTGCGGAGGGGGGAAGATAGAGAGGGTTTCTACTTTCTCCACCTTTGCTGAGTCAGCAATGCACAACAAACTTAAAGAGGGTGTAGAAATATGAGAGCATTTGCAGCTGGAGTAAGTGAATAGCCTACGAATCCCCCCATTCTCCCTCTGTGTGGGAACAGTAGACCTCTGTGGACTGGATGTCTATGAGTTCAGTTCTGTGTACTTAGATGGCGGAGTGGCTCCTTTGTTGCACCAGAACTAAGGTGATGAGGCCAGGCAGCCGTGTAATCCAGCTAAAGACAACAGAGAACCCACCAGATGGAGAGAGACGAGACTAGCTCAGTAACTTGTTTTCTTGTGTGCAATCACAGATGCAATATGGAATGAGGCAACATAGGCCAACTGTTCAGGTTTTAGTTGTTAACCAATTAAACCCTATATAACGCATTGCTCACAACGCTGTGAGGTTGTAGATCTGCTATTTTCGCAACTTTGGAACTACCTTCTTGAGCAAATTCCCAGTTAATTCTTTTCAAACACCACTGAAACTTCAACTTGTATTGAACTGATCATTTAAAACTTAGCAATGTGGTTAGGTAATATAAATGTTGATCAGTTGCAATTATGCACTTTGAACATCAATTCCTGTGTTCGGGCATTCGGGTAAAGTTGCCCACCACTGTGGAGACTAGGAGTTTCAATCCCCTGAGGTGCATCCAGCTTGGCCGGGCGCTGCAACGAACAAACATAACGGTCCGTGTTCGAGGGTTGAAGGCTGGGAGGGGAGGGTGTTCTCTGTCGCTGCACTAGTGACTCCTACATGTTCAGCAGGTGACCTCCTGGGGAAACTCCTCACTCAGGTGAAAAGAAGTGGCTAGCGACTTCATGTGTATCTGTCATATGAGGAGGGACGTGCTCATCTGCTATGCACCAATCAACATGACCAACTGTAGGGTTGACTGTAAACATTATGTTAATATGAAGTGCTATCTCCTACCGCCTTGTACAGTAGTTGAGAATTAAAATGTAAAAATGCACCCATAAGAGCCAAGAGTTAAATGAACATGGTGAGGTAGCCAACTGCTCAGTGAATCAGAGGAAGAAATGATCAGGGTTGCTTGTAAAGCCACTGAGCATTTGATTGAAGTGGACCAGTGGTTGGGTGTCCTGTCAGAGCAGTGGCCTTGTGTATGTTGTCATTTTGTTGTGTGAAGCCTGGCCAGGTGGAATTTTCCACTGGTAGAGGAGAGGGGTGAAAAAAGAGGAGAAAATTGAGTGAAGAGGAGAGGGGGATGGGATGAAGGTTAGAAGGAATGTAAGGCAGCTAGAGAGCGTTAAGGTGCGCCAGCTACAGCCAGGATGACCAAGGTGAGCAGAAATTAAATCCCTCCTCCCAGTGCAGTGTCGCTGATGCTTTCCTCGTCTTTCATCGCCCACATTCATACAAATGCCTCTTCAGGCATTCAGACAGTAGCTTAGTGTATCTCAGTGTGTTTGTGCGTGCGTGTACCTCGCTAGTTCTAACAATGAGGCGGTACTGGTACTGGTCCTTCAGGTCTTTGGTATCGTCCAGTTTCTCCCTGCGGATGCTCACAGCCACTGGACCCAGCTTGTCATCCGTCCCAAAATAGTTTGAGTGCTCTGGGGGAGAGAGACAGGGGAAGATAAGAGGAAAAAGGTTAGAAAAAAGGGGTTGTTCACATGTCCAGACATGTTAATCTGCTGCTACAACAATATTATTATCCATATATTGTATAGAAGGACATCATATGAAAGAGGGCAAGGGATGAGAAGTGACAAAAACAAAGCGGAGTGAAACTTTGAGAACAAACAAAGACAGAAGGCAGGAACACATACAATAGAATGAGGGAAGTCCAGGACGGGAGGGGCTACAGTTCACATTAAAACCCTCAATATTGATTTAGGCATAAGTGCAAAAACAAACCCAAGTAAGAATATTTTTAGACTCTCTGGGTTAAGTTAACTGAGAGTTTGTAGGTGAAGGGCAGGTGTAAGGTTAAAAACATTGCGCTGCAATCAATATGCACTACTAAATCAATTTGGCAAGCACAAGAAGAAACCAGAGCACAATGACTCCAAAGTAAACATTTGAACCATCATCACATTCCCTCATGTTGTCAGGCTTAACTAAATCACAATGTTTTACAATGTTTAAACAATGCGTTACATGTCCTGTGTTGCACATGCACAAGTAACAATCAAAGAGCATGAGCTTTAAGCAATTAATTGAATCATTATTGAGTGTGTAGATGATAAATGCACTAGTACTCATGTTTTCGTTTGATGAATGAATGCAAAAAATAATAAATTATAACAGATATCATCCAACGATGATTATTGAAAATAACTTCTGGGACAAATCTGTCCTAAAGGTTGTCATCCCGGTTCTCCACACATCTGGCCAGCTCGTTGGCGCTTTGCAGTGTATCCCTGCTTCTTTCTTGAGTACATCCACTTAAGTTAATGTCGGACAACCATGCTGTTCAGGGCCCTCCATGCAAGTGCCTTCCTCAGTTGAGTTGACCCATGGTAGTCCTTGACTTCCTTCGGAGCAGAGCCTTCTGTTGTTGTCAGGTGGATGTTCCGATTATACAGTAGGTGATAACCTCAGCTTTCTTGGCATTCAGCTGGAGGCCAACCTTGGCACACTCTGAATCCACTCTGTTCTGGAACTGGTTGGAGAGCAGACTGATGTCGTCTGCATAGTCCAAGTATGTCAGGACTAGTAGTACTGTGGGGTGTCGTCTCGACACAGATTTTCACCACTGTGACCCTGTGGATCAAGTCAAATTGTTCTTTTTAACCTCCTCGATGATTCTCCTTAGGGACAGGATCTGGGCCACGGTAGTTCTCCTCTCTTGAAAGACATTTGGTTCCTCAAGTGAGGGTGGATGGCATGCCGTATCCGGTTCAGTGTCATACGGTTGTTGACCTTTGCGGTGATACTGATGTTTCTGTAGTCCTCTGGTTTTGAGGTCTCCAGCTTTAGGCACCAGGGTGATGTTAAAGAGAGACCACAGCTGCTTGCTGTTTAGCAGGGCAAAGTTACAAAACTGTAGGATGTTGTGGAGACAGCAGTTCTTTACCTCTGGGGGTATGCTGTCCAATGCAGTGTGATGCAACAATACATCTGGGCCATGTGCACATTCATAACGAGCATCTTGGATACATGCACATCCTCAAAAAATCTCCATGACTAAGCCAAACTAATACCATGGTCACATGGGCAGGGCTGTGAAGAATTTGGAACACACATTCACAACACAATTAAGGAGAAATCTAGTTCCACAAGTTTTCTTCTGGCCTGGCAAAGCTCTTTGACATGCACATCTAGTTTCCACAAGTTTTCTTCTGGCCTTGTGAAGCTCTTTGACATGCACACACATGGGCACATAACAGCATATATAGAGAGACAGGACATGACATAATAAGACAGGACAATGACAGGACAGGACAAGACAGAACCGGGCCATCTCCAACATCAGATGGCAGCTTCCAGGGGAAGCTGGCAAATGCTAGTGAGCAGTCAGCGGACAAGCATATTTTTGGAATGATAACCTTTATCTGTATGCCTGCAGTCAGTCTCTCTCTCTCTCTCTCTCTCTCTCTCTCCCCCCCTCTCTCTCTCTCTCCCTCTCCCTCTCTCCCTCTCCCTCTCTCTCTAAGCCGGTGCCCCCCCTAACTGAACTCTCACCTCTCATTGAATATGAATTACCGTATGCATCAATCGCTTCTTGTGTGAAAAGGCTTTAATGTGCTCACACACGCGTGTGCAGACACATGTGTGCATACTTGCTTGGACACATGCACCCTTACAGCATCCGTCACTAACAATGGATGCTTGCCCAGGCCCCAGGGGTGATGGGAATATGTGAGGTGGAAGAGGTAGAATGGGCAAAACGTACAGTAATGGGTATTGGCAAGAACCACACGATACGAATCACTATACTTGGGTCACGAATCTCACATTACGATTGTATCACGATATATTGCGATGCGGTGCATATTGCCATATGATGATATTTTGCAATATATATTGAGATTAATCAATGGCAAGGGGAACTAGCTATAGTTTTTATGAAACAAACACTTTGCAGATAGAAGCTGCAAAGTTTGACGTTGTTTAATACAATCAGATAGGACTTTTCTGTTTGGGTGTATGGGCTGTCAATAGCAACATTGACAGCATAAGGTGTATTGCACACAAGCACACATTAATGCATGTTTCTCCCTGGAAGGATCAACAGGATCCGAAGTAAAAGTGTACGCACACGCGCACGCACGCACGCACACACACACGCGCACACACACGCACACACACACCTAAGGCATATCTAGACAGTGGTATCATCATGGCCTCCCAGTTAGCTAGCAGTACAGTGGCAGGTACATGTGTAATAAAGAGTCTGGGATGGCTGCCAGCTGGCTGACTGCACTACGAACGGGGGCCAGCTGTTCGGTGTGTGAGGTGGAGAGGTGGAGAGGGTGTGTGAGGTGGAGAGAGCGATACTTGACCATTGCTCGCAGGAGAAATTACATCGACTCTCACATCTACACTTGCTGGCAGCCGTAGTGTGAGAAATCATGTCGGTAAAAGTCGGCTCGGTCAAATAGGTTGGGCTACACAAGCAAATTAAAGCCACAGTTTTTGCTCATAATTTAACCCTTCCTATGAAGATGTCCTGAGAGAGAGAGAGTGTGTGTGTGTGTGTGTGTGTGTGTGTGTGGGTGTGGGTGTGGGTGTGGGTGTGGGTGTGTGTGTGTGTGTGTGTGTGTGTGTGTCTACCTTTCCCATGGAAGTACTCTCTGTAGTACTTGGCCCCCAGGTCCACATGCTCTATGCTGTAGAGTTTCAGCCTGTCCAGCCTGGTCACCTGCTGTTCAATAGGCACCTCCAGCACGGAGATACTAGCGTTACTCCCCCTCAACCAGCCCCTCGTACCCTCGCCTCCTCCCTCGCCTCCCCGCTCTGCCGACGAGCTGAGGAAGCTGACGTTGCGCTCCCCATGGCCCCCGGTTTCATTGAGGAAGTGGGGGCAGCACAGGAGCAGAGGGCTGGAGTCCAGGGCCCCATGAGTCCTGTCCAAAGGGTCCATCGCCAGCGAAGGTGCTGTGGAGCTGGGCTCGAGGCTCAGCGTCAGGTCCTCCACGCTGGAGTAGGTTGGGTCCACCCCGCCTGGAGCCGAGGACCTGGAGACCGATAGGGAGACCGATGCGGCAGATGCCCCTGTGGCAGTATTCCGTCTCTGGGCAACATAGACACGTTGAGCTGCAGCCTCATGGAGGTCAAATAAAATACTCTGAGCGTCATAATGCACAAAACTCTTAGGGCACACCCACGCTTTGTAGGAGTCAGTCAAGTTGCGCCCTGCCCCGTCGTCACCCGTCTCCCCCCCCTTTCCCCCGTCCAGCTCTCCTCTGCTCGAGCTCCGAAGCTTCCGGAACAAAGACGATGTCCCCAGGGACGACTCCGTTCCCCCGCTTTTCTTCCTCACTCTGGTCTCAGAGCCGTCCCGCCTCCCTGACCCTCTATCATCCGAACATGGTGTTGAGACGGGCGAGGCCCTGGTGGGGAGAGCAGCGCTCTGGGGCGAGTCCGGAGCACGCAGCAGCTCCCCCAGTTGCACGGGCGCCGAGCTGCGCTGGTCGGGTCTCTCCTGGTGGAACTGGCTCAGCATGTCAAAGAAGCTCTGCTCAGGGATGCCCTGGATGTCGATGGAGGAGGTGCTGCCATATTCTCTGAACAGGCTTCCCATTCCCACACCTCCCCGGCCCTCCACCTTGGGGAGCAATGAACAGAAGAGAGGAGTTTGAGAACTGTTGGTAGAAACATTGATAGCTCAGTGGAAATTAAATTCCACTGAGCTGTTTGTTCAAATGGATCTTGTTACAGGAGCCAGTCTTTGGTCCACTCTTCACAGTCTACCTTCACAGCTAATTATGACATTACCTACACATGATTAACTTGATGTATATATTGTTTTAAATACATGTCTATTCATATATTGTAGTAAGTTAAAAACAAAAATGTAAAATAAATTAATTTTACATTTTAAATAAATTTTAAATAAATGTTGGCCAAACATCATTAATCACTAAGAAATCAATATCTCCTCCAGGACGATCTACCATTTTAAAATGCATAATGCATATCTTTATCTTGCATGTAGAATTACCTATATCAAGCCTATATCAAGCATGTTTCAAGTCACAAACTATCGTATGCTTTGGAAAATAGTCAACAGTAATGAAGTATACCATGATAGTCAATAAAACATCAAAGCATAGACACTTCACCTCATTCTCATCCTGCTCGCTGAGTGTTATCTCACTGCTGGAGCGTTGGCGCAGTGGGGGGAACGCACACATGTTCAGCGGCGAGCCCCTCTCGCCTCCGAATGTGCCGCCACGGAACTCCACATCTTTGGTGCGCCGCCGTGGCAACCTGGCCACCCCTCCCCGCACCAGCCTGACGTCAGACGAGACCGTGGACAATGTGAAGGATCCGTCATCTTCCTGGTGATTGGCTCCCTGCCCGTTCTCCAGCAGCGACTCTTTGGAGTGCTCGCGGCGTGGCGGCCATTCTGCGATACGCGCCCGCACCCCCATTTTGGGCTGAGAGACGCGCGATTGAAGAGCCAGGTCCATGGGTGTGAGGGGGGGCGGGTGGCCGTTGGGGGTGTGATGGAACACAAGAAGCTGGGAGCCTGGGAGAGGCAACCCTCCTCCTCCCCCCGCATCCAGGAGGTCGGAGGAGGTGCAAGTGACCCCTCGGTCTCTGTAGCTGTTCATGGTGCCCCGGGAGAGCTCAGGGCAAGGCAGAAGACAGGGAGGCAGGGGGTTGGCATCCCGCTTCAGGAGGGGTGCTGGGGGAGGGGGAGGGAAAAAGCCCCAGACACGCTCTGCTGAAGTGGTCTCCCACTCCCAAACACATCGCTTTGAGTGGGAAGGGTGGGAAAGGTCTCTGCTGGTCCAGCAGGGCCCGGTTGGTGGAAACGCGATGTCCTCCTCCTCTCCTCGTACCGTCTTCAGTCTAAAACGAACCTGTTGTGGAGACAAGAGATAGACAGTAACATAAGAACAGATGCATTGTCATATAATTTGCCACTTAACAAATCTTTGAAATCCTAATAAGGAGGACTTACACAAGATCTTTCTTTATGCTCTTTAATACCAGGTTGTTGAACAAGTGAAGGAATAAGACTAAATGAGCCTTTCCAAAACGGTCTAGTGCAGTGGTTCTCTTGACCGGTTCTAGGCAAATATTAACTTTCCCATGTTGTTACGACAGTAACGAAAAGTGTGCCTGCGGCCGTAAGGCCGTGTTGTCTTGTGTGTTGTTGCTGCTGCTGCTGACACCAGTTTGTAATGTGCGTAGTGCGTTGCCGGCGCACCTTTTCAGCTCACAGTAAAGTCGGAAACCTGTTCAACTCATCTCCTTAGTTGTGCGCATTATTCTCCAACGCAACACTGCTGAAAGCAGCAGCAGGACGCAAGTAACTAGTAACTTCCAAAGTGACCAGACCAGTAACTGTAATGTGATTACCAATTTGGAGGAGTAGTGCCATCATATTACTCGTTACCGACCAAAGTAGTGTAATTACAGTAACGAGTTACTTCGTTACTAGTTACACCGAACTCTGGTCACGCCCCCATGTTGAGAACCCCTGTGATAGAGTGCCTGTGGTGGTGGTGAGATATATATATATATATATATATATATATATATATATATGTCAACAGTATCTCTGCTATGCACCTGGTGTCAGGCTGGTGCTTGTGTGTGTGTGTGTGTGTGTGTGTGTGTGTGTGTGTGTGTGTGTGTGTGTGTGTGTGTGTGTGTGTGTGTGTGTGTGACTGTCAGGCTGGTAGTAGGTGGGAGGTAACCTACAGTGTAGTACTGTATGTATTTTGGCATGTGTGTGCGCACGACCGTGCATATGCCTACAGTATGTTTTTAAGTGAGGGAGAGAGGTGCGTATACTAGTGCTGATAGGCTTGACTTATGTCATGTGACTGACTTACAGGTATGTAGTCTGCATCTCAGTCAGTAGGTCAGCCAAGTGGGTGGAGAGAATATCACACGTCTGCTTTTACAGGTACGTATGTGACTGGGTAAGCATGTGGGACTATATACGCGCACGTATATAGTCTTTTTCACAATTACACATCCAAGGAATATTACTTTGCGAGGTTGGTGCAATGTGGTTAACAATACAAGAGGGCGTCATTTTCTATTCATATGAATGGAATCAAACGGTTTCCTCGAAAATCAAACAAAGTACGGCATGCTCTGGAAAATGGTTGGCAATAATTTCACGTAGACTACCTGTATGAGTCGTACTCATAGTCAAATAGGCTTACCTAATTAAGCTTATATTTAATATACCAGATCACATAAGAAAAGGACAAAAAGGGAACAAGAAAAGAATTTCAATGAAGCCTCTTCTTTAGTGAAACATGTGTCAAGACATGTGTCTAGTTGCTTGATGTGCTTTCAGATGAGAGCCTGAAATGGGACTTGGGAACAGAAGAAGGGATGCAATGCACAAAGCGTCAGAATGCTAGGGGGAAGGAGAAGAATCCAGAAATAGGAGTGATACGTCGAGTGAGGAAGAGAACGGCAAATTGCTCAGCCAACCACAATGGCTTGCCTTAACATGACAGTCGCAAAGAATCACTCTTCAAAAACCACTGGCCTTTCCTTATAAAGACTCGCTGGTCTACTTAACCGTCTCTCTCTTTTATTCAGACTCCACCGCTCTTCTCTCTAATTCTCTCGTTTTCTTCCCTACCACTTCCTTCTCCTGGCTGTACTTACTGTACATGTTTGTCTTCATAATCTACCTCTGTGCTTTATCAGTTCTCCTAGTTCCTCATAGTCTCTATTACTGGACTAAAGCTTCTTTAGCTCGCTTCAAACTGTCATTCGGCTATCAACACCCATTTTGACCTGAGATCAGATTCTAAAAATGTCTTCTACATCCTGACAGTTTTCTGAAAAAGCTATGTTTCTATGTCAGTCGTTCTTCGACTTTTCAAAAATAGCAGATCTACAAGCTCATAGCGCGCCACCGAGTGGCGCGCTATGAGCTTGTAGATCTGCTATTTTTCAATAGCTAAAGCATAACATAATGCTAACACCAAAAGGGGTTCCCGCCCAAAATGGGTTAAGGCAAGTCATCTAGCAAAATCCTGAGTGTTAATTTAACATGAGTATGAACTCAGAATTGGGCTGTGTAATAAAAAATAAAAAATATGCGTAACTTTGCATTATGCCCCCTAATACTAAACCGCTTTGAACGAAGCTCTCTTTAAGTCTCCAAGTTTCAGAATCCATTTAGCTTATCCTCTCGTCTGTGAGCTATCAATTCCATTCTCGTCCCATCATTGTCCCCATTTGCAGGGCTTATTATTCAGCCAATCAATTCCATTTCGTGCTCAGTCCCTGCTAAACAGAGGAACTGGGTTGAGTCTTATTCATGTGTTTTGGAACCAAATGCAATGAAAAGACATTCCGGTTGGAGAAGCCAGTGTTACACATAAAAAATAATTGCTATGGACTTTTCAAATGTGTGTGCGCACTGCGCGAGCGTGCTTTTCAATACACAAGTCCTCTATGAATTTGTCTTTGGCCCAACAACTCCCCAGGACCAATTTGTTCAGTCACACACAATCAACAAAACTCTTTCATTGAACACAGTGAACACATCCCACATACATGCATGGACATACACACACACACACACACATGCACAGAGTCGCAGTCCCCTGCGTGCCAGTCATCCAGCCGCACAAATCTATCATGTCTTTGTTTTGGAAAAATGCAGGCGCTTCCCAGGCCTCCTTCGAAAGCGTCCTGCTCTGATCGCTTTGACATAAAGTCTTTCCTCATCCGGAAGGCTGGCCTATGATACGCTATCAAACCCAATCCCAGATTACCCAGCCCCAGCTGCAAGGGCTGCAGAATGGGCTCATTATATGTCTGTGGCGCCTGGTGAGAGAGTGGGAGAGAGAGAGGTGTGTACCACTGATTTCTGTCATGTCTCTGGGTGTCTACAGCGCTCAGCTATCCAGCCAAGGCCAAGGCCAAACTCAGCCAACACCAATAGTTACAGGAAGATAAAGCGTATAGAACAGGGCTGCAATTATACTATGGAGAAGACATTAAAGGAAGGGGCTGCTGCACGCCAGCTGTAGCCCACCATACTAAACCCATTAGGCCATTACTGTACTCAGGGTGGGGTGTGAGGTAGAAGTCGTTGTGGGTGGGGGGAGGGGGGGGTAGCGGTGGTGGTGTTGGGCCGAGTAAAACATGGCTTTCAGTCATCACGTTTTGGTCAGATATCAACAAAGAATAAAGCTGAACTATCAGGTGAAAATATGACACTACTACACACTAGCAGTGAGTAAGAAGAGAACTTTCGAACCCCGCTGGCATACATTCAGCTTGGGCCAAACTTCAGACGATGTTACCAAGGCATTTAATGTCTTTTAATTACTCACATATAGTAATTAGTCAGGTCTCTGATGTACCTCCCTGCCCTCCCCTCCTTCACTCCCACTCTCCCTCTGACTCCCATTGCTTGCTTTCTGTGCTTCCCTCCCTCTCTCTCCATTCATCTTAATTCTCTCCCTCTCTCTCTCTCTCTTACTCACCCAGTACGCCTCACTCCCTCTCCCCACCCTCTCTGCATAATGCAATCTTGGCCTATGCACCACAAACACACACCAAGGCTGGTAATTATACTGGTTAGATGATGGTAATGACAGAGTTAGCAGAGTACAGCTACCAGAGGCATGAGTGTACACGGTATGTAATTGGTGAGCACTGCTTGCTTGCAAGTGTGTTATAACAATACAGGCAGATCTGAGATCGGCTGTGAGGTGAGACTTGAAGGGCTGTCAGGAAAATGAGAGATTAGATACAAGGACAAACCAGGCTGAGGCAACTGTGTGAAGTTGTATGCGACTCATCATCACGCCAAACAACAGGTACTGTATGTGGATATGTATGACAGGAGGCAAGAAATGAGTGAAAGTGCTATGATGATATTGTTTTGGGAAACAGTGTTTCAGAATAATATACCTACTGTATAGATCACTATCAGTCCAAAAAAACACCTTTAGACTGTCAAAAACTAATAGAAAGATGATCTGTGGAAGGAGGACGTTAAACAGCAGTAATAAAACATGAGCTGCCCAATAATAGCTATGGATGTAAATCAAGTAGACGATGCCATGGTGAAAGATAGATTAGTAGCTGGGTTGGAGGACAGATGGCATTGCAAATGACTGGCAGACGGTAGACAGCGACATGAGCGGAATGAGTGATAATACAATCCAGTACCATGCACTCATGCAGTAGAACATTGGCTAGCCAACTAGGAACATTAACTCCACACTACAGTGGCTGGAGGATTGAAAAGTCCACCGATACCAGCCAGAGGGATTAGAATAAATTAAAAGGAGTTACTGGTCAACTCTCCAAAATGGCTAGTAGACATAGATTCACCACGGAAATGACCTTCCAACAATTCATCGTCTATAATGCCTAGGTAGCTAAATATTATGAATATCTACAACAGTGAATTAAATTCTGTCCATTTTAAATATTCAGAGGTTACTGAATAATGAAATGCTTCAAATGGCATATTTGCCAGTAGCCAGTGGAAATCAATGAAGTGAAGTCTACCAAAGTTAACATAAAAACTAAACCGTCTTGAAAGCATTTAGTTTTTAATGTAGTGGTGAACCAGTCAAAAGTCATCATAAACTTGCTTTTTGCAATAGAGTTCAAAGAAACACCTATATTAAATAAACCCAAGCAAGCACATCAGTTCAATTTTAAAAGGTTACTGAAGCCCTATAAAAGTAACGCTAGTAACATCGCACAGTTCAGTACAACAGAAGTTAACACAGGACTTCCACCCTTTTTGTATTATAGAAAAGATTTAAAAACAATATACATACATATATATATATATATATATATATATATATATATATATATATATATATATATATATATATATATATATATATATATATATATATATATATATATATATATATATATATAATGGATATTTATATCTAAAACAGAGGGACAGTGGGAAAGAAGGTTAAAATACAGGAACATCCTGGGAAAAAACACAAGGGTTGACAACTTGACAGGTATGCTGTGGCAGAACATTGTCAAAATACCACACATCAGAGCAGTGGGGTAGAGGAAATATATAGCCTTCTGGAAACGGGGAGTAAAGCTGAGTGTTACCCAAGGGTAGAGGCCTTCCCTGAACTTGGACACACGAAGAGAAACAGGGCTGCCTGAGACAAATACTTTGGCGCTCCGAAGCTTAATTCGTTGGATTAGGATTTGTTTTCTAAACTCCTAATGGTTAGTTCTGCCTATTTTTCTATTATATATATATATTTATTTGTTTTATTTTTATTTTTTTACACCACATGCAGTGTGGAGTATTATGTAAAGTTGGATTTTGCACTTGCACATAACTGTGAAGACTAACAAGGTTTAAAATCTATGACTCTGATGAAGATGCAGCAGCATTCATTGGTAGTCTCTTATTTGCAACAATAAAGAATCTCATTTCAACCCATGTGATCTAGAACTTTGCATTGGGATTGTACTACATCTGAGACTTGATGATCTTCCTAGTGTTAAGGATTATTGTATTTGTGTTTTTAATTGTATTTACTATTTAGGCCATGCCTCATATTAGTTCTTCATTGGGATCATATCTGCTTTTTATTCTCATAGCCACATGCATTCATGTGATGTGGCAGAAATAGCGCACTAAATAAGCCGCAGAGAGAGGGGTCGGCATGTCAATGTCAGGTAGGAAATAGAACAGCTTTCTGTGGTTGTGCGACTTTACAAGGTTCTAATTATTGACAAGCTTTTAAGAAGCAAGTCTGTTCACTATAGAAGTCCACAGTTATGGGATACAGCCTACAGGGAAAATGTAGGCCTGTGTTTTCATGTTCCAATTCAATCTATTACATTTGAAAAGGTATAAGCTCAGGTATAAGCTCACACAAAAAATAGATGTGGGTGTATGCCCTCCCAACTGTACTTTGTTTTATACTAAGCTGTATTGTCAATTGACAATACATTTCATTACAAAGTGTGTAAAACCAACAGAATGGGGTACTGCCATAGTGAGACCAGACCACCTGAGGGGTGACATTGTTCAGGGCTCTTCAGGCCACAGCTTTATTCGAGCTCCAATGTTGTCTCTCTTTTATCATCCTTATTTCTGTCTTTTCTCTGCTCCTCGGTCTCTCCTGACCTCGGCTGTCACTGTCTCCACTGAGGATAACCCAGCATTGTTCAGCTGGGTCTCTTTAATGTCACCCAGGCCACTGCTGCCTAACAGTCACACAGACTCTTTAATGTCACCCAGGCCACTGCTGCCTAACAGTCACACAGACTCTTTAATGTCACCCAGGCCACTGCTGCCTAACAGTCACACAGACAAACACCACCCAGGCCACTGCTGCCTCAGTCACACAGACAAACACATACTGTATACATACAGCACACGGTCTAGGAGGGAATTAGTTGACAATTAATTGTCACACAAATAATTGTGATCAACGATTTCATTGCGTTTCTTAGCATTGAACATTGGAACATATGAATAAAGAATACATTTCTGTTTGCCTGGTAATAAAATTAACATTATTTTTATACTTAAAAAAAACGTAACAAAGTGACACGTTGTAAGCTTGTAGATCTGCTATTTCAGCCTTTTTTTTGGGTATGTACCGGTATATGAACATTTAAATGTGATTACGTAATACTTTTGACAAGCCTAAATGTCAGCGTACGTGGAGAAAAGAAAGAAACATGCAGATCCAAGATGTGCACGCCTACGCACAAGCTAACATGTCTACATGATTTGCATACAGTAGGCTGGTCACGAATCTCCAGCCCTCACCATGGCAGTTAGAGATGGACAGAGATGACCAGTGGTGGGGACACCAAGACAAGACACCAAGGTGGAAAATAGATTTGAACAAGAAAAAGTGCCCCTCGGGGCACAGGTCTCCACCAGGCCAGGTCAGGTTGTGGCCTTCTGGTGGCTGGGTATAATAGGCCAATGTGAAAAGGGTGTTCTTACACCTTTGATGGCAATTGGATGATTTGAGGCATTTTGTTCCAAAAATGTGTTTTGCAAAAATCCACTTGTTGGTGGCGCTATAACAGGCCAATGTGAAAAGGGTGGGATATATTCCTCAGCCTAGTAGGAAAGTGCGTGAAAGATTTAACGTAAATTGCACGCTGCATTCATGATTTGAGGCTTTTTGTTCAAAACGGGCCAATCCTGGAAACTTTGAAAGCCAATGTTAGCCAATTAAGATGGAATATTAAATATCGGACAAATCCGTCTTGAGCACATGACTATAGAGATAATGTGTAACGATTTGCGGGATTTTTGACACACGGACGGACGGAGTGCAAAACATACTCTCTCCCCATGCCTTCGGCCAGGTGGAGAGTAGACAATGAAGGTTGCTGTGTGTGTGTGTGTGTGTGTGTGTGTGTGTGTGTGTGTGTGTGTGTGTGTGTGTGTGTGTGGTGAGGCATATTATTGTAGAACCAGATAGTCTATTAAATCTAAGCTATATAAAGCACTTAACAAGTATGTGCAAATGAACGACAAGAATCACATTCTCTTTTGTGTTGGTGTATCTGTAACCCTCTACATACTTGATGCAATCTGTTCAACATTTTATCATCCTGTGATGACATTTAAAGGCAATTTCTGCAGTGTCTTGTGACTCCGTCATGCTCTATAAAGCACGACTCTAAAACCCTAATCAGAGACTACAAAAATAAAAGTATAAATATAAATCATTTCACCTCACAGCGATGCACTCACTTCAATTTACCACTAATTCAATCCACAGTAGAGGATCATAACATGAAGTAATAGTGTGTGTGTGTGTGTGTGTGTGTGTGTGTGTGTGTGTGTGTGTGTGTGTGTGTGTGTGTGTGTGTGTGTGTGTGTGTGTGCAAACAGAATGTTTTCCTAGAAAGCGAGAAGCTATCGCTCACAGTCAGAAATCAAGAAATTCAAGAAGAAGAATCAAGAATCAAGCTCACTTCAATCATGTCCAACTAAATGTTTTCAAAGTTCACATCTTTGACTTGACTGAATAGTACTGTGGCGTCTCTCTACTCCCCCTCACCTCTGTATCAGACGCGTCCCCGTTTTTACTACCCCATAAGAGGAGGGAGGGGCGGGGGGGGCAAGGCGACGGCCATAGTTAGTTGAATCGTCAAAACTCCTGCATTTGATCATCAATTTATTCCATTAGATTAGAAAGAAAAAAGAAAGAAAGAAAAACACATACAGAAAAAGAAAACATACAGTATACAAACAGACATGAAAAAACAAATAAAGTAAAATAAAATCGACATTGAATCTGAATCTGAATCAAATCCTCCCATTGTCTCTGTGTTGGAGGTTCCATCTGTCCCCATTTTCTTGTGATCCCATAGACCATTTTATGGTTGTATCCAGAATGAAAACATTCTCTGAGGTAAACAAGTTAGTGTACATTCCCCATAATAGCCTATAGCCACTATAATGTTTTAGTTATTACATAACTTAATATGCTGGGCTACTGCCTGTATTCTTCTTGGACAAATTTAAAAAGATACTCTTCTTGGACAAATTTTAAAAGATACTCCTATGGAAAGGCTATATTATTGTACTTATATATTGACCAATTAGTATAATTTAGTATAGCCGTTGCATATTTGTAGGCTACTGTCATGAACGTTTATAATAGTCATTTGGGCTGAATGTTTCCTTGATCCTCGTGTTGGGCTTCTGTTTTCGCCCCTCCCTCCCTCCTGGTGCGAAACTGGGTAGTAAAAACGGGGACGCGTATCGTACAGACCCCTCAGGAGTTGAGTGGGTGCTGGCAGAACTGGTTGGGCTTGCTTTCTAAAACCACCAGATGAATCACCAGGTTTATGATCTACACACACACGCACACACACACACCCACGCAACCTGCATCACATATGACTAATGGTTTTATGCGCAAAACCAAATACACGGCCTGTTTGTAGACCATTATGCTCATTGTGAGAAACAAAGTTTGAATCCAGCCAACTTTATTGTCTCTCTACACTCTCCAGTCAGAATAATGCACCCCCAAAAAGCAAATACACCCCCCCCCCCCTCCCAAAAAAACACCAATGAAGTCCGAGCTACGCTCAATAGCCTGAAGCTTGATTCACGCTTGAGCAACAAAGTGCCACTTGTCATGTCACTTGACAAGAATAATGCATTTTCAAATGAAGATTAAGTAATACTCCTTCAGCAATGTTGAAAAAGGTCAATGGCAATGCCACGCTGAGAGAATCAACACATTACGAATCCCGATCAACAGATCTGACAAGTCCCAGTCTGTGCAAATGCACGACCATTGCATCGGACCTAAAGCTCCTACAGTAAGAATAATTGGTGTTTCATTGTTCTTGAGTGAGCTCATAATCAGCCGTCTTCACGAACAGGTAATAAAACGCAATATGTACTTGTACAATGCACACAACCATCTCCTCTGCGCACACGCACACACACACAAAATGTTATAATTTACCTCCTCCAGGCTTCAGCTGTGCAGGTGAAGCAGTCGTAATCAGAATGTGGTTGTTGACAGAGCAGGAATCCCGGTGCAGGGTATGACGTGTTGTTGTTTTCCAGTCTAATGGAGGAAAAAGAAGAGATGATCAGATCAACCATAGCAGCTCACCTCCTTTCATTTTAAACAACTTATTTTGGCATTCCTTAAAATTCTACAACTTACTAGTATTGCTTTTTTAAGCTGTGTTTGGTTGTAAACGCATAGGTGTGTGTGCGTGCGTAAGAGGGGTGTGTTTGTGTATGTTGACAATTGACATGCAGAACAGCTGCAATGAGTTACAGGCCCATCATGTCAGCCATAATACAGTAGGCTAGACTATTGTTTGCAAGCAGTCTGAACAAAGATCCCCAAAGGCGCTCCATCTCCTGGGTGCGTGTGCGTACCACTGTGCATGCAATGGCGCGCATGAATGCACACTGGCTCACGCTGTGTACGAGCGCTTGAACAAAAAACAGGTTATGTGTCTGCAGTGCACACGACATAATGGTGTGCGCCTGTGCGGTGTGACACGCCACATACGTGGTGTGCAGGCATAGTGGCGGGTGGGCAGGCAATATTTTGCTTCTGCAAAGACAGGACAGGACAGGATCCAAAAGGATGTTCAGATGCAAACACTTCTTCCTTTCTTTTTCTTTTTTACATTTTGACATCCTTTTGAGGGCTCAGTCTCTTCTCCTTTCTTTATGACTCACATGCTCTGCCAGCTACATGACAAAAAAAGAAAAACTATCCCTCCAACTCTTTGGCTGTATCGCAAGAGTCAGTGTGAGAGATGAGGTCACTGATGGACATGTGCTCTGATTCGTCTGAAAAAGCCAAAGAGGATGGGGGAGGCGGAGTGACTGTTCTGTGAGCAGAGGGGTAAACCCAGAGGGCAGAGGGCCGTATGTTTGTATGGGGGATGGAAGGTAACAGGCACTGGACAGACAACTGTCCTGAGGGAAGACCCATTACAGTCTGGCAAATACAGCGCCAATCAATACCAATCAATCCAGGTCCACTTACTCCCTGACCCCAGGCATAAAAACACAGTCTTTAGCAGAGGGTGGAAGTGGGGGTGGATTGGGGTCAGCAAAGTGTTTGTGTGCGTGTGAGCTATAGCGAAGAGGCTGTACGGAATTAAGCCAGTAGTCAGGGAGGATTTCAAGCTAAGTCTTCCCTCTTGGCCTGAAAATGAATTGGAATGAGTGAGAACTTTCCAAACAAGTACTATATGCAGCACTAACTTGCCCCACAGAGGACAGC
Organism: Electrona antarctica; assembly: GCF_951216825.1. Lineage (NCBI taxonomy): Eukaryota > Metazoa > Chordata > Actinopteri > Myctophiformes > Myctophidae > Electrona > Electrona antarctica. Next base: position 26,815,207 of record NC_136792.1, read on the forward strand.
CTCAGTCCTAATTGACTGAATTGCACACATTATAAACAATTATTGGTGGTTCTTAAGATACTTGCCACAGCCACACACGATCAGCAGCATCAAACAATACTGTTTGGCTAACTAACCACTGTCCTTGGAGGACGACACTGGAATTTTCTCAGGAATAAAAAAAAAATCATGTGACTGAGCTGAACCAAATTAGAATAAGAGTCAAGAAATGCAAATTATACTTTACATCTCATTACAGCATCCACCACCGCACCACCACTAGGAGGAAACGAGAGAAGGACAGAGACACAAATGATGTGTTTCTGTCTGTGTGTCTTGCCCTGGGCTCATCTACGATTTCAGCATCATCTGCATTATGCTATGATTGATTTGAAGAGGATTACTCTGCCCAACTCAAAGGCATGAATATGTTACTATGCCAGTGCAATTTCAGGGCTAGGTCCGCTTAAAAAGTATTTCTTCAAATACAAGTCACATGAGAGAATACTAGTGTCTGTCATAGTTAGTCAAAATGTTTGCTAAAGTGGATAGAAAAGTGCCTCACGCAGTAAAATGTGGATTTGGCTGTGCATCTATCCACGACTATCCACTCTCTCCTTTCTGTGCATCAACTAACATAACAATAATAATAATGACAAAAAATACAAACCAAAGAATTGTAATTGTTTTTGCAGTTAAATAAATACATAATGTTTACATGTACTGTCTCTCCCTCTCTCTTAATGAGAGACCCCTTTTACTTTGCCCCCTTCCCTGCATATTTAGACGCACTGAGAATAGCCCCACTGTGTGACAGCACTGGGATGATTCATGGCACACATGCCTACAAGCTCATAGCGCGCCACCGAGTGGCACGCTACGAGCTTGTAGGTCTGCTATTTTTGAAAAATGGAAGAACAACTGACATAGAAACATCAGAAAACTGTCAGGATGTAGAAGACATTTTTAGAATCTGATCTCAGGTCAAAATGGGTTAATAGCATCACTGTAGGCTGTGAATACATGACGCATATCGACAGAGGTTTACTACATTTGAGATGTCCGATTGGCATTATACAGCATCAACTGGTATATGACATCCCAAGCAATTTGTTGTTTTATCAATGCAGGATCAGGCTAAATATATTAACATATACAATAGCCATTTTTGGAAAAAGAAAAGATCCAGTTTGCTATATGATGGCAAAAACAATTCCTCTTGGCAGGAGCATGGAGCAATGCAGCTGCACCATGTCACGTAATGTACAAACATCACTGACGATGTGCTACAGCAGCTCCATCGCTGAGCTGGTGATGGTTGTCATAGGAACGGGGGTGGGGGTGGGTGGGCACTGGGCAGGAAGATGTAATATGTAGGCGGGTACCGCAGGCATTCTGGACACACCACCTGAACACAACGCGGTTAATATAACAGCGCGCAACCCCTGACACCCACATGTGCACACCCAGCCATCAGTCAGCCACCTCGTCATAGCTGACAACAGCTTCAGAACAGGACACATCATCACATGCACCCACTCAAGGCAAGTGCAAGAAGTGCAAGTATTACACTATACAAGGAGTTATTTCTCCTCCTCACTCTCAAAGTAGTCATCATTACTTTAAATCTCAGAGGAGTCAAAGATTGGGATGGAAAAGACAATTACTGAAGTAAAGTGTGGCATTTGAAAACATAGAAACACCATGGAGAGATGAATAGTGTGTAACAAAACAAATGAAAGCGGAAGGAGTCTGAGACAAGGCTTTGGCAAGAAAGAAGAGGGTATACAATCAGAGGTTAGAAAGTATATAGGCAGTATTACCACAGTACCAGTGGACTAACATTTAACAAAGTAACAAAAACGTTTTGGTGTTCATTTAACTGAACCAAATGGACCACGAGTTAAATTAACACAGAGATGATATACTACAGTATGTAGCCCATTTCCAATGGAACAGGAACCGTAAACATTGTTGTTTGAATGATAACGACCAGTCTGTACTCTGTACAGAACATTGGCTCTACCTCGCCGATCTTTGACAACTATGACACAGGTGGCGCCAGGCCTCCAACCAGGGACAAATTAGCCATTGGGCCAGTGGGGCCGTGGCCCAGGGGCCCTTGGCTCTCAGGGGCCCTTCGGAGACATTGGACCGTGCGGTACTAGGTTTGATGTCCTGAAAAGGGCTCCTGGGGCCCTTCATTGGCCATTGATTTTGTTAAATGTAGGTCAAAAGGATGATAAAAACACGGAAAAACACAAAAATGACGCTAAGGGGGCCCTGCAAACATCATCGGCCCAGGGGCCCTCGTGGGGGTTAATCCGTCCCTGCCTCCAACTCTCTAGCGATGCCTGCCTGTCACTTTTCCTTTTAAACTTCCTCCCTCCCCATTAATAATGCTTCATGTTTTGTGCTGTGGCATTACTGGCAAGCTTCTTGCAGAATACTTACAGTATACTACTTAATCATTATTAAGGATTATTATCATGCTGTCAATCTTTCTTCTTCCACTTTCACTCCTTTTTGGCAGCTCTTCCTCCCTCTCTCCGTCAGCTGGAGGCACAGGCCTATTAACAGTCAAACGCCATACAAGAGCTTCATCGGCTGAGACCGTTTGCATGTCCTCTAAATTCTTAATTTCTTCGTTATAATTTCCCTTCAATTCTTCCTCAAGACAGTCTAATACTCTTAGCTAGTCGGTGACATGCTTCAAACCTTTGCAAGTCGACGTATGATTCAAGTACATTTGGTTACTGCAAAAAATCTGAATGGGGTAAAAAAGCAAAATAATTGACACTACTCTATCAAAGCAACAAACATAATCCTCTATGTTTTGAGCAGAGCTCCTTAGTGTCTCAGCTAGATTTTGTGTGTGTGTGTGTGTGTGTGTGTGTGTGTGTGTGTGTGTGTGTGTGTGTGTGTGTATGTGTGTGTATGTGTGTGTATGTGTGTGTGTGTGTATGTGTGTGTATGTGTGTGTATGTGTGTGCGTGCGTGCGTGCGTGCGTGCGTGCGTGCGTGCGTGCGTGCGTGCGTGCGTGCGTGCGTGCGTGCGTGCGTGCGTGCGTGCGTGCGTGCGTGCGTGCGTGCGTGCATGCGTGCAATACAACGCCTAAATGTTGCAGACTAATGTTGCAAGAATTAGGCTAAACAATTGGTTGGGCAAGCTCTGGTTCTACGCCCCAAATTTCATAACTTTTTTAGGCTATCGAGTAAAGTCTGTGTCTGTTCCGCCTATAAATAGTGCATCTTCAAGTTCACGTGTCGCAGTGCAATGCTTTATGAGCTGCTCTATGAGCTTGCAATTGTAACGGTAATCGGTTATTTTTGGTGCACAACACTGGCATGCAGTAATATTATCACCCTTATGACTATCACACATGTTTTCTCTTGGATCACAAAGGAGTAACGCATGTCATCAGGCAGGTGTCAGAAGGCAGCTGATTACCACCTGCTTCATGCTTTTTGGACATGGAGCCTGCAATGCATGTTGTTTCATGGTATAAAAAACTGTGCTAGACATAAAAGAGATTCCTGAACACTGGCATACCATTTATGATCAAGCCCCCCCCTTCTGTGTTGCCTAGAACCAGATAATCAATTTGTTGGGGTCATGTCATGTGGTCAGTGACATACGGGTGCTGTATTCTTCGGTCTATGGGAATGAATAATCGCTTTGCAAGTCAATTCTAGTAGTTTTAAAATAGCATATGGTTATATATTCTGTTTCACAAGACATAGCACTTACAGGTAAACACAATATAACTGAATTGGCTGAAAAGCATCAAACAAGTCTTAACGTTACATTTATATTCAGGTCACGCCGTTTCAATTGGAGACATTCTAGACTGCGAGACTGCCTAGAGGGCGGGCCAAAGAGTACAGGGGCCATACGTCACTCTTCACATGACCCCTCCCTCAAAGAATTGATTCTCCGGTACTAGGCAATACAGAAATTCAAAAATAAAAACGTTACATCTTAATATCTAATATATTATACCGGTATGTGTGTATATATATATATATATATATATATATATATTTATACACACATACCGTATATGGCGTATATCTATTCTACGTCCCAGCATAGACATGGTAACGCCCCGCCTGCCTCTGATTGGCCTACCGACACTGCCGGCCTTACCAGACTTTCCTCCGAGCTGGATAGCTATATGCTGGATAGTCTGCTGAGAGGTTACTCCGTGGTGGGAAATAAATAAATAATCCAAATTACAAGTACGATATAATACAAGAGAATGACAGCTTGGCACACGCAACAGTAACTTTTATGTTTTGTAGAAGAGGCAAAATAATATATTGTTTATGCCTTTATTTTACATGTGTACAGTGTAAACTTCAAACATTATTGTACTGTAATCTCTTTTTCCTTGGTCTTTATCTTTTTTTAGTATAATAGTATTAGTTTACTATAATTAGATTAATACACAATACTCAACACTAACACTTGAATTTTGAACACACCCAAATCAAATCATACAAATATGTGTTCATATAAACAATATTAGTTTGCCTCTTCTACAAAAATCTAAGTTACAAGTTACTGTCGCGCATGCCAAGCTGTCATTCTCTTGTACTTGTATTATTTCCCACCACGGAGTAACCTTGCGTCTCGGAGGACAGTCTGGCAAGACGGGCAGTGTCGGTAGGCCAATCAGAGGCAGGCGGGGCGTTACCATGTCTATGCTCAGACGTAGAATAGATATACACACCGTATATGTCCTGGATAGAGGGAAGCTCACATCCACTCATGTGCTGGGCTGTATGCACAACCTCTGCAATGCTTTGCGGTTCCTATACAGATCAGACACAAGACCAGAAAGTCTTTCTTTGAAGGAGGACTGTTGAGTTGATCTGCAGCCGAGGATGAGGATAGATGGCAAATTCCTAGCATGAATTGCGTTTCCTTACAGTACATGTGATGGTAAGTTAGCCAGCGTGTGTTATAATAATAGCAAGCATCTAATCCATTTAATGTGTTGTTCGAGCACTGGTCGCAAAACAAATGTCCATGAAAGTGAAAAAATAAAATGTGTTGATAGATCGATACTGTACAGTGCCATTGTCTAGCTCATCAAAACATGACGCTTGAAGAATTGTGATGCTTGACCTCCTCTCCACTACAGACCTCGGGTGTCCCAGCTATGGCCTCTTAACCCCCCTGAGTGTGTGGTGAGATTGTGTCTGTCTGCGTGTGTGCGTGTCTGTGTGTGCGTCTGTGTCTGTGTCTGTGTGTGCGTGTGTGCACGCGTGCGCGCGCGCGCGCGCGCGCGTGCGCGCGCGTGTGTGCGCGTGTGCGCGCGCGTGCGTGCGGAAAAGACAGGATTTTCACCCCCACAGCTGCTGCGGCTCCCATCGAGCCATCTCAAGGGGAGAGTAGCAGGCTAGTGAGGCTACTGACTAGTCTGACTCTCATTCACACAGATGAACCTGCCTTTGGCCGCAGCACACTGTCTGCCATGGGAAGGACTCTCATTCACACAGGCACAACATCCAGATTCCAGAGTGCTCACAACTGCGAGAACACAGACTGGATGTGCCTTTCATTACGCCACTTAAACAACTTTAAGTCACAAATTCAAGGTAGTACTTACTTACTTCCAGGTGGATAAAAAAGTATATTGGCTCACTGTGGCAAATTGTGGCCCACAAGGATGCAATGTAGTTTGCTCTTCATTTGACAATAAGGCTGTGCAACAATACATGCATAATAATGCCACTCCATCTACCTACATTTGCAAATTTTAGTGAGCGTGACTCCCTTTAGATGACGTATTACACGCACAATGGTGCCACACACATTTAGCCACATTCAATGCGCGATAGTCACACAACGAAACACGAATAAACAGTCAGCGGTGGACGCAGTGGGGGGTTCGGAGAGACTGAGGCAGAAGCTCTGTACAGCGTCTCAGCCAGTCCTCCAGCATTCACTTTGGCTGATTACATTAACTTTGCTGTAAGTGTGTGTGGGAATTCCCTACATTATTAGTGCTGAATTTGCAAGAATCTATTAAAATAAGTGCTATTCCAGGCCGAAATTCGGGCCTGTTAACGAACGTTGGTTCGTTAGAGAGGGTGTAGATGAGCTGCTTGAGTCACCGGGAGGACATAATGTAATGCATGGAGAAGAACACACTATTTTTCCGTTCAGCGCCCCACTGCATAGGCTTTCATTTTAAATGGCGTTTAAAATAAACAAAAGGAATCTGCTCTGAATTCATATGTGATAAAGAGACAACTAGGAAACCACAAGACCGTGGAAAATGTTTGCAGAAAGACAGATGACTGCTTAACTTCACTTGGACACTGTCCCCTTGTAGGCTTGCTCTATAATGAAATGGCTGGCTGCATTTGCTGAGTTAAGTACCGAGTAGTTGTGCAACATACATGATAGATGATACAGTTCCTGTGTGTCCATGTCTAAGATTTGTAATATGCACTGCAACATTTATTTGTATCAATCTGACATCATGCTATGTTTAAAGACTCCATTTGTACATATATTTTGTAATATACTTTTCTGTTCTTTTTACAAAAAATAAAACGCCCATCGAGGACATTGCATGTCGTCCACAGTTGGCCTGCTGCCAAGTTTTCTTTTTCATTTGTAAGGTGCCTAGGGGTTTGAAATGAAATAAATCACAGCTTTCCCAGCGGTGGTATGCAACCTATTTCACTCAATGATATTAAAAAATAATATATGTAATATGTATGTACATATACAAGGGGGCAGAATTAGTAACCGTGTCTGAGTAGTTAAACACTATGCTCAATCTTTAATGACTGTTGACAGATGGATTTTTTTAAGGAAATGAGGTCACAAACCACACCAGTTGCAACTCCTTGCAACTACTCACAACTAGTCACAACACCTGGCAACAAAACAGCTTTGAGGTCAACCACACAAATGCAATCCCTTGCAACTGACATTGAGGATAATGTTTGCAAGTAGTTGCATGTTGCAAGTAGTTGCATGTTGCAAGTAGTTGCATGTTGCAAGTTGTTGCATGTTGCAAGGAGTTGCATGTTGCAAGTAGTTGCATGTTGCAAGGAGTTGCATGTTGCAAGTAGTTGCATGTTGCAAGTAGTTGCATGTTGCAAGTAGTTGCATGTTGCAAGGAGTTGCATGTTGCAAGTAGTTGCATGTTGCAAGTAGTTGCATGTTGCAAGTAGTTGCATGTTGCAAGTAGTTGCATGTTGCAAGGAGTTGCATGACATTGGTGCAGTTTGGCCTTTATTACATTACTATCTATGACCGTATGGGACAAGGAACATGCTGCCATATGTAGGAATACTGGATACATTTGACTACCTTTTTCTCAACTTTATTGAGTAATAACTCACTAAACCACACACACCTGTCATAACAGACTAGGTGCTGAATTACTGTCATGCTCAACAAGCACAGCTGCAGCCAGAGATTAGTATGACAGTCAGTGACTGACTGGCTGGCAAGACATTGGCCAATTTTCTATATTTTTTCTATATATATATCATTTATTTTTAGATTTTTCAGAGAAACATTTAGACAAACAAACTGTCCTAATTACAGAATTAACCGAGCATCTCGTTTGGAATATTAACGTGTCTAAAGAAAGATCAGACAGCGTGAGGTAGTAATGGAGAACATTATACCTCCTGGTTTGGGGGGGAAATGGAAGACAGGATTTTTCTGAGTAAATTCTGCCTCATCTGCTGGGCACTCTAGCGCCTTTATTTTGAAATAAAGTGTTAAGCTATGCCCGTGGCTGAGGATTGGTCGATTTTGGCTTTTTGATTCAAAGGCTTTCAGCTTTCAGGAAGAAGCCGGGAATACACCAGGAAGACATATTTGCACATTCAAATATATTATTATAATTATTTGCATATATAGGGCAGAAAAGTGAGGACACAAATTGTGATTGGCCAGAATGAGATGTATGATGATAAGAGCGGCCCTCACTTCACACAGGTGTGATTTTTATTAGGACGAAAACCCTGGATCCACAGATCCGGATCTTCAAATAGTAAAATGAACAGGAACTTGACACTTCAACTTTGTTTGCGTTCGTTTACATGCTAAAAGAGTGGCTTTGCAACACACAACCAACCCTCAAAAAGTGGTCTTGACCCTTAAGGGTCACACATATGCAGGCGTAAAGCAGTGACCAGAGAGGAGCACAGAGGATACAAATTAACGACCACGCCCCCTGGTGCCGGCAGGTTTACAATTCATTGCCTCCTCTGAAGCCAAGGCCAGGCGACTGCCTCAGCAGAGTGACAAACAGTCCTATCATCTCCCTCAGCGAGCCCCCAGTAAAACATCTTTAAGGGGACTGACCTTCCGATGTCACTCAACACACTCAACTGCCTGCCTATACCATTTACATTAGTGCAGAAGCCACAGGAAATGGGGTGGCGGGGTGGGGTGCTGCAGTTCTTCCTGTAACCGTATCATTCCAGTGACAGGCTAATGAGCTTAAATGATGATGAGGCAGGAGAGGGCCTCCAGCATGGCTACAAAAGAGGAGAGATGACAAAGGTGAATCCCCTTAGAAGTCGAACACCGACTACTTGCACTATGTCTGTGGCAGGACAGTTCAATTCTGGGTTGCTGCAGTTATGTTTTGTGGTGTTTAAATATTATGTGGAAATTAAATTCAACCAACCAAACTAACATGACTACATAACACAGATTTAGCTGCAACTTTAAGGTCGGTTAAGACAGGGAGCGAGTGACACAGGCGTTGTTGTCTGGATCAGCAACGCGTCTGCTTGTGAGGGGCACACGACGTGAAGTGTGGGGGAAAAAGCTCAACACGATCCAGGTGTAGTTGCCCGCACTCGCTTGCATCAACGGCCCTCAATTTCTCTGCGCGACCAAATTCCAAAATAATCATCCGCCTATCATTGAAAATGAATTACCAAGGTGCGTCAGTCGCTTCCCTCTGAAACGCCCTTCTACTGACCTGAACATTCAACAGCCCAACAGAGATGAGTGGGAATCCAGCTCTCCATGCCTGTACACAAACAATGTCTGTTAATAATACAGACCGTTCTCAGTAGGGCTGCTCGGTTTGTTTCCATATGTTCCTTCAGTAAAAACAGTAGATGTTTCATCCTAATAAAGGGCCTGGTTAAGTTATGTTTGCATTTTATATTTAGGTGTTTGCTAGTTCATTGCAGAATTACACTGGATAGACAAGTTTCCTAACCTGAAATCTGTACATTTCATCCTCCATGTAGCTGCATGAAGATACACAGTAAATTCCATGGCGATACACCCAGTGTAGTGTTGGACCAAGAAACAACTCGGTAGCCAAAGCCATATGACTTTGTTGAAACATGGAGGGGATGAGAGTACATTGACTGCCATAGCCATTAGTGTTTGTTTTTCTTTCTTTTTTAACAACTAATGAGAACAGACAATGCTGCTCTATTTTCTCCAACTGACTCAGTGTGACACAACAACAATGGCAAACGGGCACTGTATTATCAGGGTCATGTGTGTGTGGGGAGGTGGATGGGGGTGACTGGCCGTTATAAAGCAGACAAAGAGGCCTCTGACACAATTCAAGCTACTCTCTCTTCTCCTCTTGCTCAGTTGTTTCTCAATGGTGCCATTGAGAGTGGAAGCAGCCAGGGCCCTTTTCTATGAGGACTCACTGTGTGAGCTCCCAGAAGAATAAGTGAGCTCTCACAGACAAACCTGCTTGTTCTGGATCAATGCCTCCCCCAGTAAGAGTGAGTCTCCGACCTAGAGGTATCCACTAACTATCTAGTCTTTCTGTAGAAATTCAAAGCCAATAGGGCCCAACAGACAATTGACTTTGCTCCTTTCAATAAAAGGCCCTTCTGAAAAGTAAGGTTTAGCTTCTGAGAAATACAGGAGCAAGCAATAATGATACTATTTCGTTAAGAGGATTGTCACGCCTTTTCCCCGGTGTACGGTAGTGCTTTGAAAATGCCGCTGCAGCTGCCTCCACCCAACAGTTGTATAGTCGTATGGCATAGATAACATCAGCCAGTAGTGGCACAGCCGGGAGATAGCGTGCAGAGATAGAGATAATAGTGCCCACTTGTTCCTCTGATGCCTGTGAAATGACGACCCCTCTGGGGAGTTTCCTCCAAGAACCAACAGCGACAGTAAATGTACTGTAACTGGATTTGTATCTGTGGTCAGGGAGGCTGAGTCTAACGTGGGAAAGGCTCATCCTATTGCAGGATTATGGCATGGACAGTTGGATACAATGCTCTAAAGTCGTTTTGAGTTGTGAAGAACTTCTTTATAGACAATGGGCATAGATAGATCTATCTACCGGTAGTCATGTTGTATGTTGTAGAGCCTGACCAATATATCGGTTTGGCCACTATATCAGCCATTATTTGACTTTTTGGACGACATTGTTATGGGCAATTATGCAGATCTTTTAACTACTTTATATCTGCCACCCATATTTTAGTCATTTGCAAAAAACATTTAAAATGTTCAAATAGTATACTTCAAGACAATGTTTGAATTATTTGTTTATTTTTATTTATTTGCTTATCAAATTGATTTCAAGATTTAGCGATTAAAAGATTGGTAATATATGGTCTTCTAGGTCTCTCAGCGAGTCCAGTGGGAAAGTGATTGTATTGTATTTCCTGTTATATCAAGAAAGTTAATACTTGCCCCTCTGTCTAAAATGTGGGTTTTGAACATTAGTTACATTGGAAGACCCTGATCACTAAAAGTCGGAATATGTGGAGTCTTTAAAATTGCATTAGTAAAAACTTGGCACCTGTGAGGCAGGGTGCATAATATCATGGCTGGCTGTGCCTAATCCCCTCTGGTGTTATACTTACTGAAATAAGTAAAACATTTATCTCCCAACTCTCACAGGTTGTTAACTGCATGTGCTTTGCTTAACACTTTGACGGCTTCATATTAATATGCGACATATACCGAGGCTGAAACTACCGTTCACTTGCATTGAACTCATTTTCCCAGAAGCCCTTGAAGCCCAGAGCACGGGTCGATTTCCGCTTTCGTCATCATAACGCGGCGGCCTCGTCACCAGGTCCGCGACAAATCCGCAATTTCTTTTTAATTATAAAAAAACGGCGAATAAACCAAATAGCGGCTTTAGCATATTACGCAGGGGAGGAACCATGGATTAAATAGCATGGAAAGCGGGTTATGCAGCTAAACTGGTTTGCAATTGGTTCCAACTTCCACACGTGTGCGCGTGTGTGTGTGTGTGTGTGTGTGTGTGTGTGTGTGTGTGGTCATGTTGCGCGCGTGCGCGCGTGCGTGCGTGCGTGCGTGCGTGCGTGCGTGCGTGCGTGCAATGGTCTAAAAAGCAAGAAGAGTCTCAGATGTCATGACAGCAGTTTTCTGACTCCTAGATGAGGTTAGAGAGTGCTAACAGGATTTCCACTCTTAAACGCAGTTTTCCCCCTGTGGGGAGATGGTAACACACACAGAACAGCTGTCTGACACCCACTAGAAAATTATCTGTGGAATCATAGGAAACAAACACTAACTGATCTCCTGAGTCCTGAATATTCAGATTCAGTTGTATTTTATTTGCACAGATTATTATTATTTTTTTAATGTATTGTCATTACAGGATGACCACTACTCCACCTGGCTAAATATTTGCTAAGGTGCTGGAATCATCAATCTCTCCAAACTAAGACAAGAGATCTGAGCTTTCGGTCAATCAGATCTTCATCAGAACAGTTTCTTATCATTGTTGACAATGATTCATATTTTTGCTATTTACATGTGGTCTGGTTTGACCACTACTAGTTGATCAGTGGAACTGCCTGAAGGTCAACATTCAATATCTCCCCTGAGCAAAAGGGCACGCTCCATTGGTAAGAATTTCAGCAATTGCACAGGAGTCTCTGGTTCGAATCCCCGGTAGAACATCTAAGTTACATAGTGTTGAAGCTTTTGTCCTCTAAAATGAAACATGGACATGGTGATTGACACACACACACACACACACACACACACACACACACACACACACACACACACACACACACACACACACACACACACACACACACACACACACACACACACACACACACACACACACACACACACACACACACACACACACACACACACACACACACACACACACACACACACACACACACACACACAGCCAACTAGAGAACATATGTCGACGCAGGGCGGCTTTGGGTTGAGTTGTTAAAATCAGTATGAATGCACAGATCGGTCACTTGCAAACGGTAGTGTGAATGGTCTGACCAAAAGATCGTAATTGAGGGGGGAAAAAAATCGGATTTGACTTGATGTGACTGCAGTATAAAATCGGGCCTTAGTGATGGGGGGGGGCAATTTGGCACACCTGGGGTGAGCCTATATAGGCTGAAGGCTCACAATGAGCAAACATTTGTGTGGAAAGGCTGCACCACCACTGTGTCCACCATTATGATGCATTAAGTAAGTTTTGTTCTGCTTCAGATTGTAAGAACATACACCTGTTTGTTTACCATTAAGTTAATTATGGTCTCATTTGTAGTTACCTTCCCATTGTATGTACTTTGTTTTTTATTTATTTGTATATATATATATATATATTTCTGCTACTGATTGGGTCCATAGTTCTCCTGTCCTGTCCTGTCCTGTCCTGTCCCGTCCCGTGCCAACTTAAGTGACCCCACCCTGTCCTGAGTTTTGGGAGAGGCTCAGAGCTGCTGGAGGAAATTAAAAACACATCCACCCGTGCTCCTCCTCCTCCCTCTCCTGCTGAGTAGAGCCAGTACAATATGCCTACTGGCCTGGGTTCCCTTCATTTTTAATCTCCATTCCCAGAATACCCAGATGAGAGAATATGACCTGGGTCTGTTGCCTCCTGGGCAACTGGGTATTCAGGAATCCTCTGATCACAAGACCTTCTCCCCTGAAAACTCCCTCTAAAACGTATTTTTGAGGGAAAGACGACAAGAATGAGCCTCAATGTACTCTCTGACTGGCTATTCAGAAATCCATAACCCATTGCACTTAAAACGTATTAAGAGGAAGCCCTTTCTCCACGCAGAAACTCATTTATGAGGGCCTCACTCTCCTCTGTGCATTCTTTCCCTCGCTACTGTGGTTGAGTTGGTGCGCAACGTCTGGAATCAGTGGGTTTTCAGCCAAGGAGATGAAAGGAGTAAAGTAGGAGAGTGGCGAGCAAACAGACAGACTGACAGAGGGGAGAGAAGGGGGCCGGCTAACCTACAAGGGGAAGGAGGAGAGGAAGGAAATGTTGAACAGAAAAGACAGGCAAGGCCACATGGAAAATAGAGGGAGGGGCTAGAGGAGAAACCCCAAAAATATGATCCACCATGTTTTGTCAGTCAAACTGAGAATGGCCAAGTGAGAAAATTCCCTCAGTCTGAAATTGCAATGATTCCAACCACCTGACATCCACTGTAAAAATGCAAGATCCAGTTCAAAGTGCACTCCATTTTCCCCCAAATTGCTTTTTTTTATCGTTAGCTCTACTTCACTTGTTAAAAGCTTCTTCTACATTGCCAGTCCATTTTGTGTCTGTATTTTGTTAAATAAATGCCTAGGCGTGGGCTATAGTTAGTATTTATAGAAACAGTTGTCAAACAGCAGAGTGTAACACTAGATGCTGAGGCTGATGTGCACCTCTGATTCCAGAATGCCAGCATGCCATGTATGAACACACATGGAGACAGCTTTATTTGGTTGAGAGAAAAGAAATGCCACTATATTGGGATATCTGTAATAAAGTGGCTCATCATGTCTGCCACTCTTGAGGAACAGTTCCCTCTAATAAACATGTTCAAGCAGCCCAAACAACCCCAAACAAAGTGGCCTGGAACTGCTGGCGTAACAGGAAATTCAACTCAGACACAGTAGCATACAGGAGAGTTGAAATGACTCAAAAGAAACCAGGCAATCGAGTTTCACTAAACCATGATGACTCACCCACTGCTCACAAATGTGTTATTCCTTAACAGAAACAACAATAAGCAGCTTCTAATTTATATGGGTCAGTCACCTTGATAAAATACTGATAAAAGTGTTTCTGTTGTTATCAAGAGAACAGACAGTATGTAATGCAAGAATTCAGTACTGGGAGGAAAAAGGAAGTTCTGGAAAAACACTCAAGACGTGAGAAATCTACCTAAAGCTTGTTTTCAAAGGCCTGAAACTTCCTCTGTGATCCCATAATGTAACTGTAGTCAGAACAAGAGACGCAGCCAGTAGTCCCAGGCAGAGTAGAGAGACGGTTTGAGTGGCCCCATTGCAAAGCATCTGTGGCAGGACTGGTTAATGAGACTAGCATAGCACGTCTCTTTATGTGACACATGTGTTACAGAAACAGAGACACACTTTTACGCTGCGGCTGGGCCAACGCCTTCTTTCTACTAATTAGCCCCTCAGCCTTTCCTCTTCTAAGTTCTTAGTTTCTCTACCACCTTCTGCCGTATTCAATATATCCCCTCAGTATGAAAGAGCTGCCACTCTGTAAATATAGTCAATCATAGTGTTTTTAATCAGTTTTCCCCCATGCCAATTCCCTCTTTCTAGCCATCTCTCAAGTTCACCTGTGTATTAATCCTGCTCAACCCCACGTCTCTCTGCCTGTCCTCTCCCTCTGCCAGATGGACAGAGCAGAGGGTGAAAACAGAAAGCGGGAAACAAACAGGAGAGTGCCTACAGCTCTCTGGGTGGCCTGGGTCCAAGCTGTTAGCCGTTTGCTGATGGTGTATCGCAGTTAGGAGGAGGCAGCAGTAGCTCATGATACAAACATGCCCGCACGCGTGCGCACACCTGTGAGTGCTAGATGGTAGGCATGTAATGAACCCTGTGTTCAAGCCACTAACCACTTAGTGCTGTGGTTTGCTCTGATGCTTTTTATAAAACACAGACCTGGAAAACATTAGGAACAGGTGTCTCTCACTCACACACACACACAAACATAATGTATGTGTGGAGCTAGGAAGTTGCAGTAATGCTAAGGCATCAACCCTTCGGATACAAACGAAGGAGACTCTCTCATTTCTACCTTGTTTTTCTGCCACAAGCCAGGCACTCACAAAAGCAAATATTGACTGTGGGCTGGTTGGGCGCAGCCTCTGTGCTTTACCGCATCACCTTGGACTACAGCTCAAACGGCTGAAGCCGGCTTCCAAAGCCACACAAACCACTCCGGTCTGTTAGTCACCGTGTTAGCGGCTGAATGAAAAAACCAACTCTAAGTCATGTAGGCATTTCTTTTTCCTTTTTCCTGCATTGCTGGCATAACTGTCATTTCCAAATTTATTTGACAAAATAGAGCAATGGGATTAATTTAAGGCCACTGCAGTTATTCAGACAGTAGCTAAAACAAAATAAATATGACTGAAGATTGTCTGACCCAGTGTCAACCTGAGGTCCACAAATAATCGTTTAAACTTAAACAATAAAATATGTATGTGAAATGTTTTTGAGGTAGGCAATGTGGTACCAAACAAGGCACTTGCCTTATGGCTGTGCATGACGCGACATGAGTGGCATCATGTCATTGCATTTTGATCAGATACACAAAGAAATTTGTCACGGTATGGACATTAAAAGTAATTTAATTTGATCTTCAGATATAGTAGACAGCATCTTTCTTTTGAGGAGAGAGCGAGCCAGGAAGTGGGCTGTGTGTCAGCACACTGAGACAGACAGACCACGCTGGCTCCGTGCAGAAGGCAAGCCTCCTCCGTTTCCACCCATAAATTTAACTTGCCCAACCAAAGTTGACAGTGAAAACTGAAAAGTTGATCTAGAATCTAGATAATTAAATATTGTTACTCTGTCTCAAAACAACATGGAACAGTGGCTTCTCAAAAAGCCAATCAAGATGTGGAACAGCAAGATCCATCTAAAAGTACCACACGTGACCACAAGTATCATCGACCTCAACCTTGACCTTGACCTGTATTTTTGTTTGCCTTTTAGGCTACGTAATCACAAATTGCACAGGGCAGATATGACAAACAACTTAAATATACAAAGAAATTACTGGCAAATGTAAAATATATATATATATATATATATATAATGTTTCCTTTCCAAAAGATTTACAAAAAAGCTAAAAAACAATGTAAATGGAGTTATTGCTACACCAAACATCCAGATCACATTGATAAACCAGTGGAGTTCAAGAGATGGAACTGCAGGGCCAAAGTATTTGGCCACTGGCCAGGCAACTCGAGCTGCACGAAGAGGTGCATATTACGTCCACAGGATGGATGCAAATAAATTGTAGGCATTTCAAGCGAGTGGGAACGTGGGTCTAGACTTGAGGGAGAGTGAGAGAAGGTGGTATCAGTTCTCCCAGGTGTGAGTAGAAGAGAAGTCACAGTAAGTGACCATAAGAAGCCCAGATGGCAAAGATCCTGCCTTGACAGCCCCTCATCACCACCACCACCACCAATATCCTACACTGAGCCATCTGTCTGACCAAGCAAATTGTTCTAGGTCAGGTCCTGCCTTAGTAGGCAGTCTGGACACTACTTCCTCTCACAGACAAGCTCATTTTTCATCGTTTTAACGCCTTCACCCTGTCTCGTCTTTCTTAATGAAATCAGTGAACTGGTAAAGTAGAAGCTTCCATTGTGTTTTAAATTATAAAACGATGCCCGGGAAGAATGCACGTTCCAATGGAGAGGGGTCTCATATGAGAGCTCACAGATAATGCAAGTCTTGGGGGGACAAGGGGGCTTCTGTGAGATGCTAACAACAAGCCTTCATGGCTGCCTGAAGCCATCAGAATGTAGATGAACATCTATGCGATGCTGAGCTATGTGCCACTGTACCGTACCCCCACCCCCCAGGCCACTGTTAAAGTTTAAGTTCTGCCACCATGACTAAGCAGCGTGGACTTGGCCAAGACCTTCATACAATAAGAAGGACATCTTTCAGCTCAAATGATGCACTGTCTCTTCAATCAAGGGCTTCTCTTTGTCTTTCAGCTCCACTGTTCTTCTATCCATTACTGTCAGGTGATCAATTTACGGTCTTTACACTGTACTATGTAAACTCATCCATAGGCAAGTCACACACACACACCCTGCCACTTCACTTTCATTGTAGAAATCAGCCTTTGTCAAATATATACAGTATATCACATCCTAACCCCCGCCTGCTCATTAGCATAGGAGGGACGCAGTAAAGAAAGGGGAAGGAAGGAGATAGCAGGGGAAATAAAGAGAATAGGGAATGAGTTGGGGGTGGGGGTGAGGAAATACAGCTGACCCCGATTCTGCTGTGTGTGTGTGTGTGTGTGTGTGTGTGTGTGTGTGTGTGTGTGTTCGCTCTGGTAGGAGGGGGTTGCCAAGCGGCCCACGTGCACTGCAGACGTAACCCACAGTGACAGGACCGTTGCCCTGAACTGCTGCACTTATACTGCACGTACACACACACACACACACACACACACACAAAAGAGGAGGCACCATTCTGAAATGTCGACAAAACTGATACCGTAAACCCCAACAACAAAAACAAAGCGCCCTCTGTGAGATCTGGGTAGGTTGGCTTTATCAGTGAAATCTGTGCAGCCCTATGGCACCCACCCATGCATGTGAAAAGAAAAAGTGGCCTACACACAAAGAATGTGTGGAACGTGGCGCTACTATGAGCCAATTCGTATTAACTGTGGGAGGCCAACATATCGAGGAAAACAACCATGCAGTGGTGGTTCTTAAAACTGGGAGAGGACAGAGGTGATTAGAGCCCAACCAATATATCCGTCATTATTTTACTTTTTGGACATCGGTATCACCAGTTATGCAGCTGATGTATCTCAAATCTTTTACCACTTTCAGCCTTTCCGTCCGTATATATCATTCTTGTTGAAAATGTTCAAAACAAGTTTTCCTTCTCTTTTTTTATTATAGCTAACCTACAAGCTCACAATGAATATCATAAATTAGTAATTGGTGGTCTAGAACTCTCGAAAATCGGCATCGGCCTCAAATTGGGCACTAGGCGTGATGGGAGGTTGAAGCCCTACCGCCTGCCCACCCCACACTGTAAACAGGACCCCCCAGGGGCAGCAGACCAGTCCAGCGACAACCACTCAAGTAGGGGTACATAAACATGCCTGCTCGGCTGTGAATGCTGGAAGGAACCAACAGGGCCACTTCACTGGTGTATGTTTATGATGGGGAAACTGCCTGACGAGTTGGCAAGCCACACAGAGAACAGATAGACAATTATTATATATCCAACAATGAGACAAATGTCTCCAAATACAGAACCTGATGTAAACATAAAAACACACTTAAGAGCTAGACATTTTACAAAAAGCAATGACCGTGACGGTGAATGATGAATTATAAACGGAGCCATGATTGGGCAGCGACTACTGGCTCAGTTGGGGAGGATTAAAAGCATTAAGCTAAGGTTTTGGCAGGAGACCCCGGGTTGGTGTGCTAAGTGGGTTAAAGCACACCCTAAGTCTCATAATAATCGCTCTGGCCTTGCACCCCCACTGTCTTCTCCCTCACTGTCTGCCAGCACCATTTCTGGCCAAGTTCAAGAGAGTCCCACAAATGACTTACTGACGGAGGACACTACAAATTGCCTGAAAGAAGACATGCATCACACTTTATCAATGGTATTAAATAACTTTGCCATTATGACATTTCCCAGGGCTGCCACTGAAAAAATGTGTGCTGTAATACTGAATGTAATCATTGTAATGTGAGGCTGTTGCACAACCTTCATAACATCACAGAAACGTTACGGCCCCAACAATGGTTCCCTGGCGTGCACAGCCAAATTAAAAGACTATTTTTAAATGTTTGATTTAATTAATAATGTGCTTGACATACGGCATAAAAGACTTAAGAAGAAAGAAGCCTGAACCTTTTTATAGCCGTTTTCACAACTGTAAGGACACAGCAGAACATCATCATAATACTAACAGATGCACAGAACAAGTCCTAGATTAACCCAAGTCATTATGGCTGTGAGGGACATGACCGTTTTTGCAAGGGTCTGCTACTTCTGCTTTCCCACACCCAGACCAACGTGTGATCTAGTACATCCCCCTCCCCTCACCCGTCTCCCGCTCCAAGGACATTATACTCTGAGTGTGTACAGTTATAACCTTGCTCTTGTGTACAGTTTTATCACTGTGTACACACACACTGTGCCTGCTTAGCTCTTTCAGAGCAAAATACACATTACTGGAGTACACATTACACTACACACAGAATCACTATCACTGATACATGTTCAATTCAACACACACACACACACACACAGTGTCGCTAGCCAGACAGCATGGTAAGGTTGTAACTGTAATACTATTACATAGCTTGCATGGCTCCACTGTAAAACACACTACTAGTGCTACGGTCCCAGAGAGACCATGCTCCGTTTGGCCTGCCAGACTGTAGCTAGCTAGAGCAAACACAGTACAGTAGGCCCATTGAGACTGGGCTGAAACGGAGGGCTGCACAGACACTGTACAAACGGAGACAGTAGACAAAGGGGAAGAATGCTGAGAGTAAGCTAGCGCTTTAAACCCAAGCAAATAGCATTAGAAGCTATCCCAAAGGCATTAGATTGGTTTATTTTTCTCACATGCACGTCTACAGAGAGATCGCACATGTAAATGCATGGCATAAGTGGGTTAACTCACACAAACTGACATACAATCCCTTCCTCCTAGCATAGTGAAGAGAGGCAGGTGGTGCACACAGGTGAATGGCCAGCCTATTCACAGGACATTATAAAGAAGGGCTTGTCTCTGCAACCAAAAGAGACTTACTGAAGTAAGGTGTGGCTCTGTTCAGTGCACAGTAGCATTGTAAGTGTGACGTGCATGTGCTTGGGTGCGTGCGTGTGTGGTGTTTGTGTAGCTAGCTAGCACATGAACTCAGAAAACTATATTGTGGCACACACAAATGGAAACACACAGGATCCAACTAAAGTTCTGTCAACACCTTGCCTTCAGAATCCAGTGGTCACAGCTAGCGTTGGCCCACTTTCAAAACCAATCTCTCCTCTCGCACCGAGAACATATGTTTCTAATACAAAGGCAGCGCTGGCAATTTGATGTTTACTTGTTGGTTTTCAGGTCACTGCATGAATCAAACGGAGTGGGAGTGTGTGTGTGCGTGTGCGTGTGTGTGTGTGTGTGTGGAGGGGGGATCATGATCTATGCTTTGGTCTGAGACAGAGCAGAAGCAGCTCTAAAAATGGATTTTTTTTATTACCATGTTTACTGGTGGAAGATGTGTCCTTTCTGTGTCCTGACTATATTGTGTCTGTTTGCTGTAAAATCAGCATTCCTCTGTGACAATGAGCAAACTCAAAGAGGGAGAACACAACACTGTATCGTCAATTCATCACACCAATTTGTCTTGCTCACCAACTGAAGGACCAGTGCAGTCGAAATGGGGATGTGTGGATGTGGGGGTTAGGGTCCGGTGTGCTGAAGTGCAAGACTTGTGCCATCATCACTTCTGCTCACAAATCACAGCATGACCCCCTCAGCCTCTCATCAAAGTCCCAGCCTGAACCAACGCAGAGTGCTGTCACAACAAGCTAAATCTGTCCAGAACTCGCCTCTTCGACTCGGTTTGAAGCGTGGCATGAGTCCAGGGTGTGGTTCCAGTGAGATCTTGTGCACACATGTGCACTACTCCTTTGCA
Organism: Electrona antarctica; assembly: GCF_951216825.1. Lineage (NCBI taxonomy): Eukaryota > Metazoa > Chordata > Actinopteri > Myctophiformes > Myctophidae > Electrona > Electrona antarctica. Next base: position 26,835,880 of record NC_136792.1, read on the forward strand.
CGCATTGTAATTCATGCATGCATGAACAAAACACACAAACACATGGCTTACTCTGTAACCAATCCAAGTGCATATATTAACAGCCGTGGCCAAACCTTTGACTAATGAGAGAGAAAATGAGTGTAGCCAGAGTGATAGAGAAGGGAGAGGAGGATAGGAGAGCAAGAAAGAGAAAACAAGAGACACAGCCCAGAGGCTCCCTGCGGGGCCGCCAACATTCCTGTCAAATTCAAACGTGGGAACCACTGGAAAAAATAAAAAAACACCCCGGCCGGCATACAAGTATGCACGAGTGTTACTGCATATTGGGGAATTTGTAGTACTGTAATATGGAAAGCAGGAATGGAAATGCAGTCAGACATTGGTGCACTAAAGTGTCTGAGTTGAGAGCAGTGAGTGAGTTCTAAGGCTCTGTAGAGGACAGACCAAGTAGTTCCCCAAGAGCAAAGGGTGAATTGGAGTGGAGAAGGAGGAGGAGGGAGTAGTGTGTTTGTGTGCTTCGAGTGACAAAGTGCATGGGTCAAGCCAGTTTTATCTACAGGTGGGGTGATAGCGGAGTAAGCGGATGGTGACCTTCAAAATGGAGAGAGAGAGAAAGACAGACACAGAGAGACACCTGGTAACCATACTGTAGGTACAAGAGACAATACATGCACTCTGATCTTTTTCTTCAGCCTTTCACGTAGCTCCTCCCCAATGCAATGGGAGATGTGCTGAATGGTTCTGCTGGTGCAAATACATACACCCTCTTCTCTCTCCAGAGAGCACACACATACACACACGCTTTCTTTCTCTCCGTCTCTCTCTCTCCAGGGGATTCCGTCAGATTTTCTTTTCTCTCTCCAACAGGTGTTTGTTGGCTATCTAATTTCAAGCCCAAACCTGAGCCACAGGAGGACCAGACAGTCTTAAAGAGTTGGACCACTGAGGTCATGGGGAAAAGTGAAGAAGAAAAGGTGGGGTGGGGCTGAGTCGCCCGTGTGAACAGAGTGAAAGGAGGAAGGAAGAGGTGAGGTGAGGTGGAAGAGGGGAAGACAGCATACAGCATGTGGGTCTGTTTAGGATCTACTGACAGAACTCCCTCCACCTTCTTTCATCCATCTCCCTCCCTCCTTCTTTCCATCATATGCCTCCCCCTCCTCCTCTGCCATGGGCCAGCCGTTACTCTCCGTCTACATTATCACCTCATCCATCTCTCTCCTCAACAATAACAGGTTCTGCCGCTGTGCAGCGAGAGAGAGGACTAACTTCTGTTGCTTCCTTCTTTCCCTCCATCACTACTCCTAGGGGACAATAGAAAGGCTGTCACTGCTGCACACTTACACAAGACGATAACAAACTCACACTGGGAAGGAAAAAAATATATAACATTATTCATCATTAGCTGCAGCTCCACAAGTAGGCCTTCACACATGCGTGCACACACACACACACACACACACACACACATGGCCATACACACACTCATCTTACTATGAAAAAAACAAAGAAACAACAAATGGTTCATGTGTTGCTCAGAAATCCCCCTAATTTCTCGCTAGTCGCTATCTTCTAGCGGAATGCCGGCGCTCAGCTATGCCGCCACAATAACAGCAATACATTTGCATACCATTCCCTTCTTTTGTCGCAAAAGGAACCCTCCAACCTCGCACGGAATTGGCCCACGTAACAGTCTCCACCCCGGCCCCTCAAATCTGATTTGGAAATGAGAAGGGGAAAGCAAAATTGACCTTCTGATACAGTACCATAAAAATAAAATAAGAAAAAAAATTGTCCGAATGGCATTTGTGGAATGACCGCACGCTACACTCAATTAGCATGAAAACAATGACTCCACAGTTTGCAGTTGTGGCGGCAGATCTGTGCTATGAGGACGTACATGCATATGCCTCTCTAGTACACACATTCCTCAGTGGAAGAGTGTGTGTGTGTGTGTGTGTGTGTGTGTGTGTGTGTGTGTGTGTGTGTGTGTGCCTCTCAGAGAAAGACAGGAAAAAGTGGATAATCAAAGAGAAAGAAACAGATAAGAGAAAGTGTGTGAGTGTTTCAGGGCACGAAGGTCACAAACAGAAAAACATCCTGAAAGACAGAGGAAGTGGAAACATGCAAATCTATTTCAATGTTTCCTGGTGCCTAGTGGTGGTGTGTGTTACACCCTTTTCCCTGCTGCAGCTTCTCCAACATACAACAGCTGGCTGTGTGGGGTAAACCGACTTCCTCTCCAGACAGATGAACTAATCTAACTATCTTGATGACCAATGAGGAGAGAAAAATGTATCGTGAGTAATCAGCTGTATCGTCTTGGCATTGAGAGGTCAGCTAGCATTTATACTTGGATAAGCACTGCGGAAGTGTTTTACTCATGTCCTATGAGCCAGCCTTTCCTGTATATCGATCGCCATGTCAGAAGCCTCATTCCTGCTTTACTCAGCGCCCAATACCAATGGTCTGATTCACTAGAATACTGATCCCCGACCACATACTCACTTCCTCCACACATACTCACTTCCTGTCCAAACCGTGACCTCCAAACACATGTACAGCAGAGAGAGCCGCAGTGAGTAAGAAGCCAACAATTCTGCTCCCAATAACATACACATTGAATTCCAGGTGTGGTGCTGTGCCTAGCAGCAACAGTGCTTTTCTTACTACTACTAACTTCTTACTACTACAAACTCAAACCCAGAAGACAATCAAAAAGGGGATAAATACGCTTCTTTCAAAGTGAAGGAAAGGCTCACTATTTCATGTAATGAGCTGGTTTGCAAAACACCTTCACTGTGGCAATGATTCATCGCATTGAATGAACTGAATGAGAAATGACAAAACACTGATAAGGGACTCCCTTTCTGTTCGCCTATTGGTATGGTTTCATACATAACACAAGTATGGAATGATAAACTGTAAACCATATTTGGACCCACATATACCACTGCTGGTCTAGGAGTCTAGAGCCTTCCCCATTTGCAGTTATCATTTCCAATGATAACCTTTAAGTAAACAAGACTGGACACCATCATGGGCAATATCTAAAAACTTGATAGGTGACTACTACTTTCATGAAAGCATTCAGGCCAAAAGGCATCGTCTAAAACAGACAACAAGCGAATTGTTCACTTGACAGAGGATGACGGTCGAGTCCATATGTGTATGTGTGTGAGAGGGACGTGCACACACACACACACACACACACACACACAGGGCTAATTCACTCCTCCTCGCTCCATAAAACAGACAGAGTAAATCAGCTGTTTCCTTATTCTTTCATGGCGGATTTCCTCTTCAAGAACATTTCTCCTCTGGAAGTGTATGACAGAGGCCTTGGTGGGGAGGGGGGGGGAGAGAGAGAGAGAGAGAGAGAGAGAGAGAGAGAGAGAGAGAGAGAGAGAGAGCGAGCACACACACACACACACAAGCTCCACCTGTCAGTCATGGCCCCTATGTGTGAAGACTCAGTTAGGGGCAGACATGGAGCAGGTGTAATAACATGGATGTTATGCCACTTAAAACAGCAGCAGAGAACACCCCCTTTTCTACAGGCAAAGGAAACACAGGACGGGTAAAAAATGAAGAAGAGAGACATTAAAAACACAAGGTAGCGTCTGCCTCATTCTCAGTTGCATGACAATTCATATTAGGGTGGTGGCGGGGTTGGAATGCCTTGCATGTTTGCAGAACAAAGGCTATCCTCAGAGATCAGCATGCGTGATTTGGGCTCCTGTCATCTGTGGCCTTTTGCTGAGCTGAAAGATCTTTTAGTATCAGCAGTACTGTCTGAAATAGGCTTGTGGGTTAGGTACACAAACACACAGAGAAGACCTCACGATATTACTGAAAGGAACACATAAAAAGACTCCTGGGGAGTTTAAGCTTGTCCTGGAATCCTGGATCATTCAAGGACAAATCCGAATGCGGCCATAGTTATCCAAGTGAAGGTCAGTCAATTTGAAAAGTCAACGTTTCAAATTCAAACTTGAGAAATTGGAGATAACACAAACAGAATGCCCTGTACTCCTGTCGTCATGTCTTTGAGATGGTTCCCTGAGCTTTATACCTAGTATAGGGTTATACTAGGCCTATATCATCCATTAAAACAATTCAGTTGGCACATGAATTAAGTTCTGACTAGGCCAAGTACTGGCTTGATCTGAAACAGAGTAACGTCCAAATTCACTAAACGAAGACACATATGTAGGCAAGTGCAAATAACTTCTTTGTGGGTCTGTATAAATGCTTTGTAGAATGTCTACTACTACCCTGTTAAATGTCCAATACCCTGTTGAAGTGCTTTGTGAGTGAATGGCAGTGGTGAGGCATGCCTCTCTCTCTTCCCCCTATGCTGCCACTGCGGGCCAGGGGGAGGACGCAGGCCGACCTGTGGTGAGAAAGGCCTACTCAACATCTGTGTTTATCCTCTAGCTAAAACCAACAGGCTATATTTACCCCAGTCAAATAGCCCCAGCACAGAGGAGTTTAAAAAGGAGGGAAATATCCTGGGCAAAGACCTGGTCTCATCTGCGCCAGGGAAACCCAGGCAATCGGTCTATTATCGCCTCTAAGATGTGGATCTTATTGATCCTCCCGCTTTCCCCTCAGCAGCGAGAGTGAGATGGACCTACCTACAGTAGAATAGATTAGAATCAACACAAACCATCAGTGCACTGCATATACTGCTCATCCTCTTCCTGGGAGTGAGACATATATTAACAAATATCTCTGAGGGAGTTAATTATGCAGTATATGTATATCCTGATGGAATTGTAACGGATTCGGACCAGGGTGGGAGACCAACCCCTATATACCGCTTAGGCAAGAGGGAATGTGCTTGGCCAGGGGAAAATTTATTGGGTTGGGCGTATAAGCTTCAGGCACTTGTCTACCCACATGTGTCCTACATGATATTAGGGTTTACATTTCTCAATAGAAGAGTAGGGACTGGGATTTAACATAGTCTACCATAAAGATTATTTAAGTGTATTATTCATTAAATTCAAATAAGTTCTGGATTGCAGTCATTGCAGCTTTAAAAGAGATGGCGGAGCAGGACTGGATAGCTAGTTAGACTAGTAGTAGAGAGGGCAGAGGGCAGGGCACCTACCTAATGTTTTATAGCTGTACAGGGGGTCGTAAAGCACAGACTCATTTCAGGAAACACTGCACTCTTCTTACTATAAATCTCTCTAGCCTCTTGACACTGCTATACATGTTGAGTGAGTTATGGACAAGAGCCTCAAGGAAAACCAATACATCAAAGAGATTAGTATGAAGCAGTGATACTGTAGGTGGTCGAAGTGTCATTGCATGTCATGCCTGCCTGCCTGGTCGGTGTGGCAGTGGCCGCACTAGCAGTACAAGTTGCTGGATAACCCATCTCTACAAGTAACGGACTTGTGTGTCAATGTGAAAACAGGGAGCAGGGAGAAAAGACATTGACAAAAGACATCAGAGATAGCAAGATATCAAGTTCACAATAATGAACAAAATGTCTTGCTTGGACACCCCCCCACACACACAGGACGACATACACCAGATGGTATCCTTAGCCAAAGGCATGTCTCTTCATTACCTAGCCGGCTATGCTGATGCAATGGACCTTATTTGATGTGTGTGTGTGTGTGTGTGTGTGTGTGTGTGTGTGTGTGTGTGTGTGTGTGTGTGTGTGTGTGTGTGTGTGTGTGTGTAGTGACAAGCAACTCTAGTCAATTGTTTATTTTGGTTAACCTTTATTTAACTAGGAACCAATTGTTTATTTGCGTTAACCTTAAACCTTTATTTAACTAGGAATCCTCCAAGTCAAAGCATTATTGGACTTGGGCTGGTAAAGCGTGTCGCGGGGTCGAGTCCCGATCCCCATTTCCTGTCACACTAGCTATCAATAAAGTCTTTAAGTTCTAAGCTAACATCCGGAGGACATGCCATGGTGTCATGGTCGGGAGAGGGGGGCTCAAACTGTGTCTCACTCTCATGGTAAAGACCAGCAAATCTGCCTGAAAGACATCTCACGTGGGATCCGTGTGATGTACTTTGAATGCATATCAATGCAACTCAAAAGATTTACCAAGTAAAGTGCAGATTCAGGCTGAGCACACAGCGGAGACACCTTTGAATCACCTCCTACGTATAGACTGTAAACACAAGAGATGACTACAACTGCAGTGCATACCTGACAGAAAGAAAGGGAAATGAGTCATCTATTCTACAATATGTGTTCATGATGTAGTGCTTATAAAGTGGTAATTATTACCACTGTAAACACTACATAGAACTCAGGTGGCCCAATACAGTCTGCTTTGCAAGGAAAATACTAAAATATACATACTCCGTCCGAACAGTTGTTGCATTTTGCCTGCCAGTGTCTGGGTCATGGGGCCTTCCTGCGTGCTTTGCTGCAGTTGAACACTTGACCCGCTGGACCACTCTTGCTGGCACTCACTGCTCAATCAAGCTACTGGTCTCATGACATGAGCCAACCTCTAGGAGGTACAAACACCTCTGTAATCCCTCCGAGTGACCATAAACACATCCCATCGCAAAAAATGGAAAACCTCTTTAAGTCCATCGATTTGCACGTTCCACACACAATTGTATTAATGCTGCAACATTTCGCCCTTACAGATCTTCGCCAGGCAAATGTCTATTGATAGCGAGCAGTTTCTTTCATGCAAATCAGTCCAGCGGTTTACATTACAACATTAGCTCTGGACACACAGACACACACAAACCCTGTCTAGACGATTAGCCTCTTGCAGAGCCACACTGTAAATACATAGCATCAAATAACATAACATTTAAACGAATTAGAACAAACATAAAAAGGAATTCATTAAGGGAATTAAGTATGGTTACAAAGCATAGCACATATTTACAACCATTGAGTGGGAACATTATAATGAATGAATAGGCTTGGGCTGTATTGAAGTTTCTGTAGTGTGTCAAGTTCTTTCAACAGTAGATGAATATGGCCTGGTAACTTCCCTTATTGTGGGCCATATTAATGCTTAATTTAATATTGCATTGTCTGTACATGCCATGGTATGTGATTTAGCATTTCAGATCATTTTGACATCCATCCCCTTATTCAAAAAATGCACAAAATGTACATAATGACCCACACAAAGTCTGTACTTGCAATATGAACACTTTAATTATTTAAACAACGTTTCGGTCAAAGACCTTCTACAGCAGGGGTAACCAACCTTTTCAAGCCCAAGAGCCCATTTTATTCCCAATTGTAAGCCATGATCTACCACTAAAATAGGCTATGTTTAAAAAAACACTTTTTGACAGGCTGCATGTGCACACAAACACTATAGTTTAAATAAGAATAAATACTGATAATCAATGCCAAAATATTAAGACAAATGTATTTTTCCATAGTCAGACTGCTTGCCTGTGTAGGTATAGTAGTGAGTGAGAGGCTGTTTAGCTCTGTGGGTTTTTAGTTGTGCATCACAAGTTCACAACGGATAGTGGTCAAACAAGAGAACAAACAAACTCTGCAGTTGATTACTCAATACATGTCTGGGGCCATCACTGCGAGCTATTCAAAATCCACATTCTGTGTATTGGTAGTGATGGCTGGCTGCCTGTCAGTCTGACACCCACTCACTCCGGGATCTACTTGAATGGCTTGTGCGAGCTACTGGTAGCTCCCGAACCCCTGGTTGGTTACCCCTGTTCTACAGGCATCTGACATCTATCCACCTTACTGTGTGGTTAGTGTAAGATACCCATATCACAATGATGATCCTTTTAGAAATCACAAAAGATTCTCCATCACTGATCTGAACAAATGTAAAGTGGAGTCTGCAGAGTGCAGACCCTCCTGGCCATTAGCTTTGGCATTCAAAAATTCACACACTGTAGTATGTGTTGTCGTAATATGATTTCCTTCTCAATTCAAGAAGGAAGATACTATTTTTGTCCTTGCAGCAGCTGGTATTGGTGTGACACCAATGATCTGTGCTAAAAGAACCCACTGTTCTCAGTAACAGGCAGGTTGGTGAACATGGCCATTTTCCTCTCAAAAGTAGCATAACCAAGTTAAGCTACTTAAGCATGGGCCTGATTACAGTTATTGTATTAGTTACGGATAGGACACAAGCAGGATAAATGCTGAGCGCTATAATGTCTTCCACCATGATGGATCAATTATTCTTATATTTTACTTGTAATTTCCTGGGGCAGAAAATATAGCAGCTGCCAGGCAGCATCTTCATTGAAAATACAAGGATGCATGCTGGATGAACTTGTTATTACGGGCCGAAAATATGACATTGGCTTTAGAATGGGTACAGTAAGTACAGTATGCATGCCCGCACAGGTAACATGATGATCGATCCCCCATTCATACATTCATAATTTCAAAAATAATGAATGACACACTTCCTTTCTCAGACAGAATGCACCATGTTGTTCCAATGCAAGAGCTGTATAAATCTAAATTCCTGTAAAACCGCAGGGTTCAGACCGTTTTCTGTGCAGCACAATGAAACAAACCCTCTGTCATGGCAACTTCCGATTGCAGCACAACTATTCAAGATTCAAAGCTCGTCCAAGCTAACTAGCTGGCTAGGATACACTCCCCAACTCAAGAGACAATGCTCCCATTGTCTGGAACTTGTAGTTTTGCTGGGCCTTTACAACTGCGATACTCGGATGCGAAAAAACTACAAACCCGAAGTCTGCATAGAACTACGCGCATGCGCAATGGCGGCCTGGTCGATCAGGAAGGCTGGATCGAATCATTTCTAGTTAATGCATTAATAATAACGGATGTATAATAACTCCATATTTGTGATCTATAACAAGCTTATTTAGAGACCAGTGGCGAGGCGCCGTACCCATTGCATTCATGACACGCAGGACGCAGGGTGAAAACTGCACCGTAGAATGAAAGCTTGTTGCCCGAAGAAGTTGGTCGGCTCTGACTCACAGCCCAATGTACCCCGTAGTACGTCGGGATTGCTTTCTGAAAAGAGCTGCTCTACAAGCCAACAACGCGTCGCTAGCTTGCAGATCAGCTCTTTTTGGCAAGCGACACCCTCGCGAAATGGAATTGACTCTTCACTTTTCAACGTTGTCTAGTACTGTTAAATCACACATACACACACACAAAACACAAGAGCCCACTTACCGTATCCAATGAAGCTCCCTTTCTTTCCGTTCGACTTACATCCCGTGGAAATAATGTACGCACCGCCTGTAGAAAGAAGAAACATTCAGTTCCCTTGATGTTTCGACTGTGCCCGTGTGCCGGGGCCTCAGCATAGCCTCAGTGCCCTGCTGCTCGCCGGCGCCGCTCGAGACGTTGCCAAGAATGCTGAACAGAAACCACCACCACCGTGGACGGAGCTCCACTCCGCCTCCACACTGCGCCTGTGCAAGCATGCTGCATGCGCCATGGTCATAGTAACACATAGGAGGCGCTATTCTACCGTTTTCGATTACTTCCCTGTCCCACTCATTATTATTATTAACTAATGAAGAGCACAACCTTGTGGTTGTCAGGCATGACAGTCACATTTAAAGGTACTGTAAGTGTAAGTTATATGAATACAAATAAATAATATTTATAATAATAATAATAATTATTATTATTATTATTATTATTATTATTATATATTTAGCCTTATAGTATGCACTGAAAGTATAAAAAACTGTCCAAATGTTGCAATCTATCATGGTTCTGTTACTCTGTACAATGATATTGTAGGCAAGTGTATTACTTATATATACACCAGCAATGCTATATTCCATGGGTCTTCTGTTTCTGCCAGGGTTGCATAATGAATGCAGTGAACTAGGGCCAGTTCTAGAGGCGGGGGCATCCTGCCCACGAATCAAAAGTTATGTTTTTTTAGACAATATAAAAAATACCACTAAATATCTGTACCATGTATAATTTCTGATTGGGTGGCTTCCAATAATTGGCATTATTGAAGCTGTGTACAGTTATTATTACTAGGCCTATATGTTAATTTCTCTTCGTCCATACTTTGCTGTTATCTTATCTCTCCCACATTTATTTTTGCTCAGTTTATAGGCCTATTGCTATTTAACTTAAATATTGTCACCGTGACAAGATCAATTCTTCTTGTCTTATACCAAGGGGGAAACCTATTTATATCCATTGTGAATGGACAAGGCACTATAGACCTTTGCCAGGAGGTGCAAATTCTACATCTCCAATTTAGTCGTTCCATTGTTCCATCGATCGAACGGTCGTTCCATCGATCGAACGATCATTCCATCGTTCCATCGATCCACCGTTCCATCGATCGAACGATCGTTCCATCGATCAAACGATGGATTGATCGAACGATCGTTCCATCGATCAAACGATGGATTGATCGAACGATGGATCGTTGGAACGATCGATGGAACGATGGAATGATCGTTCAATCGATGGAACGATGGAACCATCGATGGAACGATCGTTCCATCGTTCCATCGATCGTTCCATCGATGGAACGATCGTTTCATCGTTCGATCGTGGGTAACCCACGGGTTACCCACGGGTTACCCACCCGTGAGTAGCTGATGCCATTTCTCAAAAGCTTGTCCAGTTTGCACAGGACGATGTTGAGTCCTAGATCTCTATCTCTGAGCTTGATAATTAGCTTTGAGGACACAATGGTGTTGAATGCTGAACAGCAGTCAATGACCAGCATTCTCACCATGTGTTCCTCATGTAAGACAGCAGTGTGGAGGTTAGGGGCAATGGTGTCATCTGTTGACCTGTTTTGTCTGTAGGTTTTGCACTTCATGGAAAGCTGGTTAGGGTTAAACTATTCCATCGATCGTTCCAACGATCCATCGTTCGATCAATCCATCGTTTGATCGATGGAACGATGGAACCATCGATGGAACGATCGTTCCATCGTTCCATCGATCGTTCCATCGATGGAACGATCGTTTCATCGTTCGATCGTGGGTAACCCACGGGTTACCCACGGGTTACCCACCCGTGAGTAGCTGATGCCATTTCTCAAAAGCTTGTCCAGTTTGCACAGGACGATGTTGAGTCCTAGATCTCTATCTCTGAGCTTGATAATTAGCTTTGAGGACACAATGGTGTTGAATGCTGAACAGCAGTCAATGACCAGCATTCTCACCATGTGTTCCTCATGTAAGACAGCAGTGTGGAGGTTAGGGGCAATGGTGTCATCTGTTGACCTGTTTTGTCTGTAGGTTTTGCACTTCATGGAAAGCTGGTTAGGGTTAAACTATTATTTCCATAATAAGAAGATAAATGAAAGAGTAAAGGCACATATATAGCTCCATGCCATAGGTACAGCATAGTGGTGGCGCTGGGGCTGTGAGATAGGGAAAGGAAGAAGGCAACCCAGAGACACCTGGTGGGAGAAGAACGTTCTTGTTCTGCATTAGGCAGGATGATTGTATACCTCTATACATCTGGTCTGTATACTTAAATATCTTGTGTCACCTTGTTCTGCACCAGGCAGGATGATAGTGTAGGCCTATTCTTATTGTGATGTTACTCTTCTGTATTTCTATGCCCTATCTGTAACTTGTACTGATTTCCCCCCAAAGGGATCAATAACGGTATAGCTATAGCTATGAAAGGGAAAGGGAAGCAGAGACCATGACCAAATTAAGGCAGACTAAAACAGCAAAATATTGTAGCAGCCTTGTGTCCATCCTAGAATTAAGGAGAATAAATAAGGCTTTCTGATTAAGAAGGGAGATAGAGTCCTTTATTGGCCAGCAGATGTCAGTATAGTCATGCGTGTGTCTGTGTGTGTGTGTGTGTGTGTGTGTGTGTGTGTGTGTGTGTGTGTGTGTGTGTGTGTGTGTGTGTGTGTGTGTGTGTGTGTGTGTGTGCTTGCGTGCGTGTGCGCGCGTGCGTGCGTGCGTGCGTATATATATAATATATATATATATATATATATATATATATATATATATATATATATATATATATATATATATATATATATATATACACACTCATAGACATCTTTTATTTCATTATAGGCTATCAGCTAGTCGTAGTGATCAGTGACGAACTACATTGCCCACAAGCCAATAGTTTTGCCGAGTCCCATTCTAATTGGATGTTGGATTCTCACCAGTGTTCCGTCAGTTTCAATAATCTTTACACGCTCGTCAAGTACCCTACATAAGCATGTGATTTCCGTTTGGAGTTCTTCAAATTAAGAGGATAGTGCGCTTATCATATTTTAAAGGTTTCTTGATGAATAGCCTAACAAGTAACAATTAGGTTACTCCAATGGAATGGAAATGATCTGTAGAATCTGGAATATGATAAGGTAAACATATAGATGTGTGTAGTAGTCATGGGAAAACAATGTTAAAATAAACCAATATGAGTGAGTGCAAACTGAAACTATAAAGTCTAATGTTGATGGAGATGGATTCTAGTTCTACACTTGCTTCATCCATCCTGTGTCCCTTTTATGCACACTACACACACACACACAACACTTTTTTTGTTGTTTTTCTTATTATTATTATTATTATTTGTTTGGCCCAAAATATTGTGTTTGTTGTCATGATTTGTCACGATCCGAGTTGACTTTGTTCGAGGCTTACAGATCTTTAAATAAATACTTTTTGAAATGTCTATGGGGAAAATTAATGGGGAATTATTTCCTGGGCCTGTCGTCGTCACGAAAGGGGGCGGGACTGCGACGCTCTATACATCTCATTACAACAGTGTTTTAACAGATTTTGCGGTAAAATAAATGAATAGCGCGTGCCTGCGCACGTCTGTAGGAAGTCTAGGAAGTTGGAACCGATAGTGAGACCCAAAATTGAATTATTTTAATGGGTACCCGACTACCCGGCCCGCCCAAAGCATGTTAGGTTCGCAGTGGCGTGCACAGATGCTAGCTAGAGCACCTGCCCTTTGCCCTCTGGACAGCAATGTGCCCTTTCTTTTTTTTTGTGGCTTTCGCCTTTATTTTATATTTTTTATGGAGGGACAGACAGTAGGCTGACAGGAAATGGGGAGAGAGATGGGGGGAAGACATGCAGTGAAGGCCGTCGGGATCGGGAGTCGAACCCGCGGTACACTGCCAGACTGGATTACCAGCCAAGGTGCCTGGACCACTGAGCCATGTGACTGAGCCCAGGCGCAATGTGCCCTTTTTGCAGTGTACAGTGTGTGGACCATGGTGACATTGATCAATTCTTGATAAAAAAAGCTTCTAATATATGATTTACACCAGACAGTGGCCTTGTGGTTAGAGTGTCCGCCCTGAAACTGGGAGTTCGGGGTTCGATCCCCGGCCGGGTCATACCAAAGACTGTAAAAATGGGACCCAAAGCCTCCCTGCTTGGCACTCAGCATCAAAGGGTTGGATTGGGGGGTCAAATCTACTAATCAAATGATTCCTGAACGCGGCACAGCTGCAGCTCACCGCTCCGTGGCTGCAGCTCACTGCTCCAAGAGATGGGTCAAATGCAGAGAACAAATTTCACTGTGGTAACGTGTGTGACAAATCGTATGACTTTAACTTTGTCTTGACTTTATGCCCCAAAATCTATAAATCTCACACTATTAGGGCAACTGGCCGGTTCCACGCACTGCACAAGGTGCCCTTTTTTCACTTGAGCACCTGCCCCTCTAAATGTGCACGCCACTGTCGGTTCTGTACCTGCGTGTTCCCGAGGTTCATGTGGGCAGCATCCTCTCCTAACTTCACTCTGGAGGGCCATGAACAGGCTGTGAACTGCATAGATTATCTACTACAGTGGAGGAGAAAAGCCTTATCTCATATCAGGAGCAGATGGGATTGTTTTTTTTTTTTTTAACTTTGTTTTTATTTCAAAAAATGAAACACGAACAATGAAACAGAAATCAAACATAAATGTGAATACAAGAAAACAAAAATACATAACAAAAACAGAGACAATAAAAGAAATCAAAGAAAAACAGAAAAACAGCTTGACAAACTTCAAAAATACAGCATTCTTCAGACAGTACAGGACAAGGCAGGGAACAGCAGGAGACATGACTCACAATACAATACAATATACAGCAGATATCCAACATTCGAAGCAATTTTATAGACTCAACAACCCCTACTCAGCACTCTTAGACCTCTACACATACACCGAAACACCCAAGTACAATATTACAGAAGTCCATTTAAGTATGAAACTTTCCATTTTTAATTGTAACCTTGCCGTCATTTCCTCCATTATATAAACCTGCTTCAGTCTCTGTTTCCATTGGGTTATAGTAGGTGGTTTTACCTCCCTCCAATTTACTGTTATCATTTTCTTAGCAATCAGTAAAAGTATCCTTAATATGTAACTCCATCCACGCAACTCCTCCGGTATAATTCCCAGCAGAAATAACTCGGGTCCAGAAGGAATATTCAACCCCAAACATTTTTCAATTTCCTTTTTAACATTTTTCCAGAACCCTGAAATTATTGGACAATCCCAAAAAATGTGTGTATGGTCTCCAACTCCCCCACAATTTCTCCAACATAATTCTATGGATGGTGTTTTCACGTATGAAGAAATGACCAGAGGAGTATTGAAATATCTAGTTTTGATAGATGGGATTGTTTTACCAAACAACTTTATGGTTATTACTTGAGCAAGCAGAGCGCGCAAGTATTGTGGTCGTGCTGGTACGAATGTGTGTATGCTCGGAGGTATATATTATATACTGATGTTGATGGTGACGTAATTATGATATGTTTCAATGTCGGGTGAATTAAAGGTAATGTCTGTATGTATGTATGTATGTATGTATGTATGTATGTATGTATGTATGTATGTATGTAATATGAATCTGTAATCTTTATTACGTCACCATCAAAAGCCAGTTATATAACCCGCCATTGATACTTCAACATCAGTATATATATCTCCGAGCATACGCATAAAAAAGCCAGCCGACCACAGTAGTAGCCTACTTTCAACTTACAACTTACATAGGCTACATGATGTACATACGTTACCTGTTACCCAACCAATATTGAAACATCGTAATTACGCAAAGATTCAAATGCGTATGCACCAGATGCGGTGAAGATAGAGGCACATTGTTCCACTGTCTATATGGTCCTGTCCAAAATTGATGGAGTTTTGGGGGAAGGTCGGGCAGGAAATACAGAAGATTTTGTCAAAAAATATTGTACCAGAACCAAAGTTCTTCCTGCTCGGTCTATATCCAGAGGGACACAAGATAAAGCGTAATGAACAAATGTTTATAGATATATGTCTTTTACAAGCTAAGAGAGTGATAGCATTGACCTGGAAGAGGCCAGACAAACCAAGTATTACACAGTGGTTCAGGCAATTGTCTTTATGTTTACCTTTGGAAAAGATTACATACATTCTTAAGGACAAACAAGAAATGTTTCAGGAGGTGTGGGGCCGTTTTATAAGTTATATTAAGAACAATAATTTGTCACATTTAATGGATGGAGCTGAAGATGACTATGGAATGCACTTCCCATCACAGTCAGAACTGCAGCCTCACTCCCAATCTTCCGCCGTAGTCTGAAAACCCACCTCTTCAGACTCCACCTTGGCCCGTAGCACTTGCCCTAGCCTAGCCCCTTAGATAGCACATTATGTAGACTTAGATAGTATTTTAAACAGACTTATAGCTTGTTACGTAGACAGCTCTAGAATTGCACTTTATGTAGTCATAGCACTTTATAGTACACATGTATAATATATTATATAGTATAGTATGTATAGTTTACATAGATACTCCACTGTTACGTTCTTAGTCTACGCATGATTCATGATAACTACTTTTTATATATGTGATGTATGCCATGCTTTTGTTATTGCTTAATGTAAGTCGCTATGGACTAAGAGCGTCTGCTAAATGCCTAAATTGTAATTGTGAAGAGGAGTAGTGCTGTTGTCGTTTTTCTTTTTTGGTCATGGTTGTTTTGTTTTCTTTGTATGAGTAATTTGGATGAAGCTGAAGAGGAGTAGTGCTGTTGTTTTTTTTGGGTTATTGTTGTTTTGCTTTCTTTATATCAGTAATTGTCTTGTAATGTTCATTGTTGTTTCTTTGTATATTTGTATTGTCATTTGTGTGGAAAAGGAAAATAAATACATTGTTGAAAAAAAAATAGGGTGCATGTTGCATCCCAAAACGCAGTTTATAGTTAAGGGACGCAAGAAAACAACAACCTCTGCATCCACGGGATGCACCACTGTACTACTGTACTGTTTTTTTATTCTAGTTTATTTTGCTAGCTTTAGTTATAATAATCATTTCTTCTTCTGTTTTATACATGAATATAACCACATTATAACCATAGAAAATGAAATGGGAGTTAAATGCTGCAATTTGTAAAAATGGCAAAATATGACTCCTAACGTCGTTGAAGTGGGACTATAAAATGTCCCTGGGACTCATCTAAAAGACCATCCCTGGCCAGTTATAACCCGACTTTAGTATTTTAATTTCAATGTTTTACAGAGAGGCTGAGATTTGAGTTTGTAGTGGTCGACAGTACTCGACAGAGAAGTTCTAGTTTATTATTATTTTTGTTTTTATTTTAATTATTATTATTGCTATTATTTGTTATTATGATTGTAAATAAACGTAAATAGACAAACAAATATTATTAGTCAATTTGGTCTTATTTTGAAGTTCACTGATCGGAAGTTAAATGCTTACAAAGGGACGACTTGATAAACGGGTTAAGATTATTTAAACTGACGGAACACAGACAGTGGTCTTCTCTTACCTTGGAAACCATCATATAAACCTATCTAACAAAACGGGGTGGGGGAAAGCAATGCAATGCCAGACTAGACATAGCGCGTTTACAAATCCAATAGGGTCAGATCAGTGACAAATGAAGCACTGTCATATTCGAACGGTAGCCTACCCCGGTGTATTTGGATGCAAGAGTCAGACTGACAGCTGGGCCCACGGAATGGCACATCTTTTGGAGAGAAAGGAAAGGCTATTTGATTACAATGGACAACAGGTTAACGGACTGATCCCCGGGAAT
Organism: Electrona antarctica; assembly: GCF_951216825.1. Classification (NCBI taxonomy): domain Eukaryota; kingdom Metazoa; phylum Chordata; class Actinopteri; order Myctophiformes; family Myctophidae; genus Electrona; species Electrona antarctica. Next base: position 26,852,874 of record NC_136792.1, read on the forward strand.
ATAGGGATCGCAAAGGCATTTATTTTTCAGAAATTCTATTATGGACGCTGATGGTCCCTACTCGGATGCAATTACACGCCCATGCGACGATGTCGGTGGATGGGGCTGCCTTCAGTGTCCAGGTTAGGCTACAGCAGAAATGCAAATAGGATATGTATGAATCAAGCTACCTACCCATTGAAACGGGTTTTGCAAGATCAATGAATATTAAAAGAAATAACACAATAGGCCTAATAATAATAGTAATAATCGTTATTATTTTAGGATTATTGCGTGATCATTTAACGCTGATGGTCCTAAAAAGAATTTCCGATCCTTATTCTCGTAATTTCAAATCGGACTGGGATCAGGCTGTAATATTGTGACGGCAATTGCAATGTCTCCTCTCTCGCCAGTTTCAATTGAAAACACCCCAGTAGGCTATCCTGTTTATCACGGCTTCAGGAGCAGGACTTGAAATTGTAGAATAATGACAATTGATGAAATTTCCCCGTTTATAATTAACAACGCTTCAGGGATATTATATTATCAGGCAATATCAGGCAAAAGGCATTTATTATGGTAAGGTAATACGTTATGGGAATAATCTCAAGACTAGCTACGTCTAGGCTACGTGTTTAAAACAAATTATTATCCTGAAGTCGACCATCCACGCTGCTGAAATAAAGTACTTGAGGTCACACCAATGGGGCAGGTCGCAGGTGATCTTTGTTGTGGTCTTACTGACATGATGATGTTGCTAGCCTACTAGCCTACTCCTTTTTGTTCGCCGTAATTCCCAATGTTAACATGGATGAGACATTAAACTGGCTTATAGTTGCATGTAGGATTTATAGTTCTGGGCCTGCATGGCTAGCTTGTCAGAATGTAGGGCAATATCAAAGGACATTTCTAAATACAGGAGAGATATAGAAACCACAAGCCTGATATGGTGTGTGCTGTAAATCTTGGGGTTTAATAAACAATGAGTTAAGCTTATGAGGATTTGACTTTATTTGTGTATTTATTTATTTTTGCATTGACAGCATTGCTTCTTGTCAATATATCTTAGCATATGGATAATTTACCTCTGTTAATAAGTGACATTTCTCGAAAATGGCATTTTTGTAAGAAATGTAACTTTATGTGTTTCAGAAAGATTACTAAACAGTTAGGAGTTGTGAGGTCAATATGAGAACCTGAGCCCACAACTGTCAAGGACTTCATCAAACTGAAGGCATTACCATGCCTGAGGTTACTGTAATGCTGTTAACAGCTAAACACAGTATTCAAAATTAAGACTCTTTCTCAGGGATATCCTCATGGATCTGCTGTACTGATGCACATTGCACTTGCTTTTGGGAATACATGTCAATTACTAACCGTATCATAGCAAATGTGGTGACACAATTTGGAACTGTTTCAGCAGTGAGACAGGTGATGGGAGAGAGGAGCTGCAGTCCTCTGATCCATTGATCCCATCTCTCCTCTGGTCAATGGGCCCTGCATGGATGTCTTGCGTGAGTTGACAGAGGGTAGGCCTACAGCGGTGACCAGCAGCCGGACTGCCATGGAGCCATACGGCAGAGTGAGCAGCACAACCGCCCCCCTGCCTTGCACCAGCTGTGGGGGCTGCTGCTCCCCTCCTCCCCCTTCCCTCATCCCCCCTCAGCATCTCTCTTCAAACACCACTTCCTCCCCCACGCCCCCAAATATGACACCCCCACCCCCGATGTACTCTGCCCCAGCCATGCAGGTGGAGAATGGCAGCAGCTGGACTTCGTACACCATCTCTTCCTCAGGCTCCCCAGACTCCCACCATTGCCACCATGGTGTTGCCACCAACCCCAACCATTACTGGACGGCAGTGTTCGACTACGAGGCCACAGCAGATGAGGAGCTAACCCTGCGACGTGGGGACCTCCTGGAGGTCCTCTCCAAAGACTCCAAAGTTTCTGGGGACGAGGGTTGGTGGACAGGCAAGATCCAGGACAAGGTGGGCATCTTCCCCAGTAACTATGTTACGAGGAGGGATGCTGGCAACTACCCACAGCTGCCCCCTGGGGGGCTGGTGGCAGGTGGGGTCGGGGTGGGTGTGTGCCCCTTGGAGATTGACTTCACAGAATTGGTGCTGGAGGAGGTGATTGGAGCAGGTGGGTTTGGAAAGGTATATAGGGGCATGTGGAAGGAGGAAGAGGTGGCAGTGAAGGCTGCCAGGCAGGACCCTGACGAGGATATCAGTGCCACAGCGGAGAGTGTGCGACAGGAGGCCAGGCTATTCTGGATGCTACGCCATCCCAATATCATCTCTCTGCGGGGAGTCTGCCTGCGAGAGCCCAACCTGTGCTTGGTGATGGAGTACGCCAGAGGTGGGGCACTGAACCGGGCCCTGGCAGGAAAGAAGGTGCCTCCAAGGGTTCTGGTGAACTGGGCTGTCCAGATCGCCACAGGGATGGACTACCTGCATAATAAGACATTTGTACCTGTTATACACCGAGATCTGAAGTCCAGTAACAGTAAGTATAGGCCTACTCATTAACAACTATGTTACATTGAATCCACACTGTATACTGACATGATTCTGTCTATGTATAGTCTTGCAAAGGTTATGGATGCGCTATGGTAGTCAAGTCCATTAAAACCACCCTCCAGTTAGGTTAACCTAAAACCCAGTATGATGAATACGTTGACAGTACAATCCAGTCCTCTGTTTAAATTTATGCTGTTGTGCTGGCTTAGTTCAGTGATGTTTCATAGAATTCTGGTAATTATTTTGGGGGTGTTTGAGACAAGACTCTTAAGTTTGATCATAGCAGTAAATCGTTAGTACTAGAGAGTGGCTCTCCATCTTTCCTCAGCCTGCACCTCCTCCCCATCCTCCTCCTTCTGCCTCCCCTCCTCAAGGAGAGCAGTTCTGCTCTGCAACTCACTGTGCTATTTTTGGTCTTTTGTGCTACTTGCTGTTTAAAGACGCAGTTGCAGTTGTGGGATGCATCAAAGAAATAATATGGTGTGTGCGTTTAACTGTGTGTGCGTGTGCATGTGCGTGTGTGTGTGTTTATCTTAAGTGGCATGACTGATGGGGGATGGGGTGTATAAATATGGGTAGAGTGCATGGGATGCTGACTACAGGCCTTTTTTAGAAGTAGATAGCTTGCAGTGGCTGAAAACAACATATCTGCTAAAAGGTCTACTAACCTTCTGCCTATCTCAGTAGTTCTGAAGTCTCTGATGTGGAGAGCATTCTTGTGTCTATCGGCTTCATTTTCTTTGTTATATAAACAGTACACACACCCCATTATACCCATTACCTTCTCCTTCTTTCCTGTTCCCTCCCCCTCCACGTTACTCTTAACAGTGATGATGAGGCTCAGATGGGTATTGGACAGCGAGGCCTTGGCAACAGCACCACAAGAACCGCCTTGCCATGGTGACACGGGTGTTGCTGTGTTGTTGAGTCATACAACCGTTAGTTTCTGTCAGTTGCAGTGCAAAATGTCCCTTTTGCTTAAAGTTATGAAAACAACAGAGCTGAAAACCGGAAGGCGTACAAGGGCTGTCCTTCTCCTAATAATGGTTCTTACTGCAAAAGAGCACTAATCTGGGGCGCCCGCTGGCCAAGTGGTCCAGGCGCATGCCACATATAGGCTTTTGCCTGACAGCGCGTTGCGTGTTTGAGTCCCGCTCATGACGACCTTTGCTGCGTGTCTCTCCCCTTCTCTCCTTCTCACTTTCCTGTCTGTCTTCACTACTTACTATTAATAAAGGCAATATATAATATATATTAAGCTATATAATATAGCCTAATCTCTGATTCGCTATACTACTATGTAATAATGATAACCAGAGGTATGTTTGTGTTACACGGTAATGCCCATTAGGAGAGAAATGGTGGAAAGTATAATATCAAGGAGGAGAGATGAGGGGAGAGCAAACTTGGGGACCGGGGAGAGTGGAGAGATGTGAAGCAAGAGGAGAGGGATGGGACCGAACAAGAGAAGGAGGGAGAGAGAGAGGGGGATAAACAGTGGTTCATCACAGGTTAGAGTTACACCTCAGCTCATTGTCCAGGTGCGCTGGGCTCAGGTATCCTCTTCAAACCACCAACTGCTTGGCATCGCCACGGTTACAGAGGAGCACAGGCCCCCAAGCCTCTCTTGTGTCTTCCATCACATTGTTTTTTTTTGGGGGGGGGGGCTCGGTAAACTATTCAGAGCATTATGATACATA
>NC_136792.1:26862082-26982082 GCF_951216825.1 Electrona antarctica
GTCACTCACAGGGAGATGGTATGAAGTAAACCCTGTTTTATGGTCATTGTCATCATTAGTTCTTAATTTGGTGGGGGGAAATATTGTTTTTCTACAACAAACGTAGATTTGATCCAGTGGTGTCCGAGATTAGCTCTGCTCACAGACTCACAGATAGACAGATGGACGGACAGGCACCCAGACAGGGGCAAAAACATCCCCATCCCCAGCTATTCAGAATTTGCAGAGTAAAATAGGAAGTTAAAAACACCATAATAGGATTTAACAATAGACAGTAAAAACTGCACAGAAAACAAAGTGCTTGCATGCAGTTCTTACCAGCTTTTTAAAAGAATCAACTGACTCTGCATTTATATCACCAGGGGAAGGCGGTTCCACAGGCATAGTGCGGAGAGCTGTGAAGGCTCGCCCACCTTTCGTTTTTAGCCTAGATTGTGGGACAGTTAGAAGACTTGAGTAATCTCACACTGTCCTGAGGGCACAATAAGTCAGATCATATCTGGGCCAGCACGTGTAGTACTTTATATGTGATTGAAAGGATTTTCAAATGGATTCAGCAGTCAATGGGTAACCAGTATAATGCAGCAAGAACTTTATTTCTTTACTTACTCTTCTTTACTTTACTCACCCCATTATGTCTTACAAGGAGAATGATTATTTAAGCATTCCATTACAGTGACCAAAGAATCCAAAAACGAATATAATTCGTAAAGTAAATCGAGGCCAAGATTAACAGCAGCATAACGGTATCAAAAATCTGGTTATTAAACACCAAAACACAGCTCACAGTGTAATCCCATTACCACTACTTTCAAAAAATCACTTTATGTTGAAGAAAAGTAGCTTTTTTTAATTAATTTCCGGCTCAAACCGTGACATGCACGAGTGAAGAACGTGCCCATGGGGCTCAACAGGAGCTCATTCACATGCACGTGCCCAGGTGTGTGCGTCATTCGTGCATGAGATGATTTAACCCGGATGTAGTTAAAATGTTTTTGAGACATACAGGCATTTCGGGGGCGTGACCGAATCCGCCATTCCTTCACAGGGTGAAAACAACACAGCTTTCACGACTGGAATTGCATTATGGAACGTACACTACACAATGTTGCATTTCATGGATTTATTTCATCATAGCGCAACATAATGGTGAAGTATGGTAGTGCAGGTAATTATGGAAGGAGGTAGGGCCCGCACACCATTCTTTTGGTAAAGAAATTACTTTATTGAATAAATAGACAACGTTTCGATCTTGACAGATCTTCGTCAGGTCAGTATACAGATGCACACATTTTCATCACTTTTATCCAGTACCCTCAGATCGAGTCCCTCCCCTCGTTATGTGCCACCCCCACAAAACACAGGTGAGTCTCATTACTCCTGAGGAGCCAGAATTTGACAGAGTAGACAAAATATACTTATATATACCATTTACATAGAATACATCATAATATTAAAAACATTACTTAAAAACATTTTTGCAACAACCACATACCAACGACCGACAAATATTATAAACTTTCCGAGATTCTGCCAATGATCATATTATTTGAGACACACATCATTTTTTCCGGATCAAACAAGGGAATCACGTGACGACTGTACTAGTTGCAACATGATGTGGTGTATGTGTATAGGCAGAATAATTTTGGGAAAGTAAACACCACAAGCTTCTATGTCCAAATCATGCTGCTCTGTCACCAGTGCAGTCCACAGGATGACCACAGAACTGGCCTTGCAACGTACCTTCCTCCATCTGTTCGCATCACGTGGCAAATGGCAAATGCAAGAGATGTAGTGCACTGCACGCACCCAAGCATACGCACATACACAAATACTGTACACAACATTGTTTTCACTTATAGCAACAGCAAACATAGGAGTGTATGATGTGTGAGTTTCATACACTCAAGGAACACTCTCTGTCATCTAAAAGGCTGTCCATCTGGTGGCTGTTAACTGCTAAATGTACACTGAAAAATTGCAAGTCCATTTTCACACTCGTATTAAATGAAGACTGAGGATTTGACGGTGTGCACTGCTCTCAGAGCGCCATTGTTGCTGGCCGGCAGCCTGGCACGGGGAGTGGGGCGTCAGGCTCCGGGTGTCCCCTGAGCCAACACTTCTTGACCCAACGGTCATTGTTAAGTCAAGCAGAGGACACTTCATTGAATATGTTATACAGTGCACTGTACAGTGCACTGTACACAGTCAAATCCTCACTGTTTATTTAACTCTGAGGCGTGTTTTCATTTCTACACTCTAAGATGGTTCCCAACATTTTCTGGATCAGCGACCACTTGGAAATCAGCGTTCATAGCCCACCCATCTGACCCACCCGTTCGAGGCCCACCCAATGCATGTTAAGTGGTCAGAGGTGAGGGCCGCATGCATTTTCAGAGCATGTTTATTTTAATGATCGATCAATCAATCGATTGTGTTCCGATCAATGGAACTGACATTGTTATAAGTTCCTATTTATCAGTATCACAATGAAAACTCTTTTTCAAAGTTTCAAAGAAAAAAATACATTTTTTTACACTATATTTTAAATATGGTATTAATGTTATCTTAGTATTTTAACAATTATTTGGAGGCCCACTTACAATATGCTGTAAGAGTTGCACATCTGTAAGGGTCCATTTGGTTCCATTTGATTTTGAACACTTCAGAATTGCCGGTAAGATAACATATACTTTACAGTATCTACAGCCGGGCCGCACACATTGGTCCGACGTGCAACAGTCCGACACACACGTGAGCCCGACACATGTGTAGCTGGTTAAGACTCAACCATGTCATGTCATGTCATGTCATGTCATGTCAACGCTCCCGACATGCGTTGCCGGTTAAAACTCACCTGTGGCTTCCCTGTGAGGTTAGGTTTCTGGTTTAAGGACTTCAGTGTTTTGTACCATACTATTGTATGAGTACCGAACAAAGAATGTTTGCTTTCGCCATCTTTGTTGAAGAAGAGTCTGGGCAATTAAGGTTTAGTCTTACTAGATGTACTAAGAGTTTCTCAATCTTATATTTAGATTTAGTTTGGCTTAATCTAGGTAGGTTTCTGAAGGTCAATGATTAAAGTGTGATTTAGGGTTTAGAGTTAGGTTAAGGTTTGGGGTAGGGTGTCAGGACAAATGCCTGTCGGACAAGCACATGCGCCCTCTAGAGCCAAGGGGAAATGTTAGCTTGTGATGTTTTCTTCAACGCTTACAGTAGGGCCAGCATATAGAGGCTTGTGTTAATAATATGATCTATGGTAACACATTTACGCCATGTTGGCTTAGTTCAGAAGACCATGCCAAGTACGTCTTCTTTCAAGGTTGAGTGGGTTCCTCAACAACCCACTGAGACGCCGGACCGTACAGTACTACATTTTTAGTTCATTAATTTTAGATTGGTTGACATGAAAAATCAATGTAAATCAAAGCTAGAGTTTGGGATGTTTTGTCCTCCCTGTGCAACTATGTGTTATAAATGCGTCTCCTGTGTATAGGGATGGGCAATTAACTGAAAATATATGGAAAACCGATATGTAGAACCAATAATTAATTAATCTGGCTCATGTAGGTTAATAAAATAATCGAGAAGCAGGTTTTTTTTATTTCTTATATATCAACAAATCGACTGTATAATCAACTAAATCTATTTATTACCAGTAGTCTGATTAATCACTTAACCCTATGTTATACTACAACCTCCTATATACAGCTTTTGTCCCCACACGTCTCAATATTTGCCATTGACAATGAAAGGAGAATGTCTGCCAAATATGATGAAAATATAACCAACCAATCACATAAATTCAGTTGTTCATGAGATGATGTATGATGATGGGTGTAAGAGCACCCCTCACTTCACACGGGTATGATTTTTGAGTGGTGTAAACCACTCCTACAACTGGCTTTGTTAGTTTACAGACAGACAGACAGACAGACAGACAGACAGACAGACAGACAGACACGTCTGTCTGTCTGTTCGTACCAAAAAATGAGCATGGTTGCTATGGTCACCCAGTTCACACGGGTGTGATTTTTTTTAAATAATCGTTCATTAATCGGAATCGAGACAACAGTTTGAAACTAGAAAAAGTGCCAGGAGAGAGTGTGTGTGTGTGTGTGTGTGTGTGTGTGTGTGTGTGTGTGTGTGTGTGTGTGTGTGTGTGTGTGTGACAGTGTGTGACACGGCTTTGGCTGTTGTAGCGCCACCATGAGGCTGATTTGAAAACTGGCATTTCTTCCTCAACCTAGTGGGAATATGCATGCACAGTTTCACCGCAATCGGACAACTACTGCGTTGAGTAGTTGTGGCGATTTGTACAAAACGGGTACAAAGCGGGCTACTCCTGAAAAGTGTAGAAGCCAATCGTAGGCAATGAAGGTGGATTATGAGAAATCAAACACACCCGTCTTGATCACATGACTATGGAGAGCATGTGTACCGATTTGTGTGAAATTTGGATAACATCTGAAGGAGTAATATTAGAAAATGTGTTTTACATATGTCGGCCTCCTGGTGGCGCTATAAAGAGCAGATGTGAAAAATTCCAGGCAAAGGTTTTTCCTTGGCCTCTAGGGAGTTGGCATACAAAGTTATCCACAAATCCGTGCAGTTGGAGGTAAAAACACTTTTCAGCCAGTTATAGCGCCACCATGAGGCTGAGTTGAAAATGTTCACATGGCATTTCTTCCTCGGCCTAGTGGGAATGTGCGTGCGCAATTTCACGGAAATCACATGATGTGTTCATGATTTGCAGCATTTTGTTTGAAACTGAGCACTCCTGCGAACTTTGGAAGCCAATCTTAGCCAATCAGGATGGAGTCTGAGAAATCTGAAAGACCTGTTTCGTTGAATGGCTCTAGAGAGACTGTGTACCAATTTGCGTGATGTTTGGACAAAATCTGTAGGTGTACTGTCCAAAAACTTGTTTTGCACAAAGCGGCCTCCTGGTGGCGCTATAACAGGCCGCTCTGGAAATTTTGGGGCAGAGGTTCATCATTGGCATCCAGGGAGTGTGTGTGCAAAATTTGGCATCGACCGGGTTAACGATGCCGGAGATTAGCTGTTCACAGACGGACACACGGACGGACACACGGACGGACGGACGGACACACGGACGGACGGACGGAGTGCAAAACATACTCTCTCCCCATGCCTTCGGCCTGGTGGAGACAATAATCGTGATATTTAGTTGAAGTCATATTGCCAATCCCAACCTGTGTATATCTGGGAACATCAGAAGAGCTCTACCATCCAGGCAAATTCAGCTGGGTTTCCTGGTGCTGATGGTTTGCATCACAAATAGACTGAAATAAATGATCACCCAATTCAGAAGATTATGTGATTTGTCTCAATGGAGAAACATGTATTGTACAATATTTTAATATCTCTCTCTCTCTCTCACACACACACACACACACACACACACACACACACACACACACACACACACACACACACACACACACACACACACACACACACACAAAAAGTAAGCCGCCTTATTTAATACCTCCATTTCTTCTGAGGGAGAGCCTACCTGGTCACACGAATCTGGCAGACGCATTTGTGTGGAGACAAAGTGAGTAGCTTGAGGGTGAAACTGTGCCACTGCACAGCGCAGGATTAGAGCCTCAATGGCCTGTGGAGGTACAAGTTGAGCCAACCAGGGGTATCAGTGACATGGGAGCATACAGTACAACTTTCATATCAAAGCATTGGGTAATGCAAAAGACCCAAATATTTTTCACGATATTCACGATTTTTCAAAAATAGCAGACCTACAAGCTCGTAGCGTGCCACTCGGTGGCGCGCTATGAGCTTGTAGATCTGCTATTTTTCAATAGCTAAAGTATAACAAAATGCTTAGTTATAAAACCAAAAGGGGTTCCCGCCCAGAATGGGTTAAGAGAATACTGACTCAATTCATAGTAAATAGTGGTTTTATACTGTATGTCAGGGGCTAAATCTACAACTCTAATGTAATTAAAATCTTATTCAATAAAGCCTGCAATGAATGGGCTGGGTTAATCTTGAACAGATAGACTGAATGATACTTACATCATTACATAACTATATTATAGTATATTATACTTCAATATTATATTTACTCTGGATACAAGGACTGGTAGAGCGCAAGATAGAGTAGCTCAACAACAGTTTGTATGTCTTTCTTTTAGACTAAATGTTAATAAATGTAGACTGTAGAACAAAATAAATTTGAGTAATGACGTAATGAACTATACTGTGCGTTTGTTTAATGCACTGTGATCAGCCAGATTTTTACATTACATGTTTAAGAGCAGCAGGGGGAAGAATCGGAGGATATGGGCCTCATGACATGTCTGTCTATTCGTCATGAAATCTCTTTTAGAGAGAACTATGGGAAAGGAGGTGTTTGAAAGCCAAAGCAAAGACAGATACCTTATGAGATACAAAGACACCAGGTAGTACATCCTGCCAGGGAGATAAAACGTGTGTTCCCTCCAGTCATCTCTCTCCTACTCCACCAACCCACGTCTATTCATCCTTTCATTATTCTCTTTGCCATATACTGCACCTCCCCTCGTTTCTGCTCAACCCCCCCAGTCACTCTGCCAGTTTATTCCTATATTTCATCCCTTACTTCTGCCCTCATTTCTGCCACGCCCTTGTTCCCTTTCCTCTTGTCATTTCTCTTCCTTTCCTCCTGCCATCTCTTTCATCTCCATCTCCCCTCCCCCATTCCTCATCTTCAGATTCCCTCCATCCCTTTTAACAGACCCCCCCCCCCCCCCCCCCCCCCCATCATTCCCTTACTCTACTTCCCACATTATGAACACACACTCTACCTCTCCATTTATCACTGTCTCCCTGTTTCTTTTCCCCTGTGTGGTGTAGGCTGATCTGACCCCAGTCAGGCTGGCGGCAGCTGGAATAGCAGACAGTCAGGGAGGGGGCACCAGTGGAGAAGAGGGAGGGGGGGTTATAAGGGGTAAGATGGCAACATGAGGATGAAGAAACAGGGTCTTAAGGGGTTGATGGTTGGGGAGAAAATGGGTTTCTTTTTTGTTGGCAAAGGCTGTGATCCTTGAAACAGAGGCAGGGAGGCTCCGGCCCCTTGGGACAGTGAACGGGCTGCATCAAAGATGGCTTCATTCTCTTTGTACGTCTCCCATGGCCCCCTACAGCTAGTGTATATGATAACGCTATTGCTGATCACCCTGCAAGTCAATATTTGTATTCTTCTGTACACCACAAACAACACACACTGATGTTGAGGGGGACCTTGTAGCACTAGAGGCAGCAGTTTCTCTATTGGTGGGGGGTAGTTAGGAGCATGGGACGTGATTCGCTGACTTGGCGCCACGGCAACAGCTGTTCCGCCCCGCGGGCTACACCTGTTCCATGAGGGGAACAAGGGGGAGGAGGAGAGGGAGGGTGGTGAGAAAAGACAGAAACGGAAGAAAGGGGATCAAGGAGGAGATGCACTGCAGTCTGTGTAAAAGGAGGTATACGAGAGAGAGATAGAGAGAGAGAGAGAGAGAGAGAGAGAGAGCTTATAGCTTCATGTATGTCAGAATGTGACCTCTGCTCCTGTTACCATAACAACTACTTAATGACACAGTACACTTGGCATTGGCCAGAGTAACATATTGCAACATAAGTCAAATGGTTGAGCTTCTATGTGTCAGCCCTCTTTACGTCATTCTACAGTATCGGTTGAGCCATGACGGGCTATAAGGTGGTATAAAAGAGGAGAATCCGGTTTTGGTATGGCGTACAGTGAGGAATTATTGTTGTCCTTGGCATTTATACGTAGAGTTTTGTAATGACTCACAAACAAAACTCTTTCAGCTGTGTCTTAGTTGCTCACACTTGCCCTTGGCTGTCAGGTGGAGGTATTATGTGGCATGTGCCTGGACCGCTAGGCCAGCGGGAGCCCATAAAACAATTTCTATGTACCAAGATTACTCGATGCAGATAGTGGAGGAATACAATACTATAATATAATATAATGTTTTCAAAATCTCTGTGGACGATTGTAATCTGTGGGAAGTATGTGTCTCTGATGTCTTGGTGCAGTGGACAATAATCACTGATACCTCAGTCATTTCAGAACCATCGAAATTCTCAGATATATACAGGCTTTGATTTTGCGTTCATGGTATATCATGCATTTATATTATATAGCAATGTGTATTACATTCACACAGACGCCAGAGGAAACTATGCAAAGCACCAACTTGCTCATTGGGAGCATTCTATACACTAAATAACTTCCCAGAAAGTAACGATCTACAAGCTCACAATGTGCCTCAATGCGCCACAACAAGTGTCATGCTCTTAGACACTCAGCCCGGTGGAGCGACCCGGTCACCCGAGAACCTTTTGATTGATCAATTGTCTTTTTGTCTGGTGGCAGGCAGTGGGCTAATCTGTCACCTATACAGAATGCACTGACTAACCTGCCTGGATGATCATTAGTCAGGGTGAAGTCTGTGTAGTTTATCTTCTATCAGCCCCATGTTTAAACAGTGACTCAACACTGGGCTAGGGTCAGGGTCCATGGATGAAGTGATGACTGGGTATGGAGGAAAAATGGATTTGCTGGTTGTTCAGCAGGAACAATGTAGTAACTATGTGTACAACAAATCTTTATAAGTTAACCACTTACAAACTCTCTCTAAACTTGACCGTGGTCGGCTGTGGACCTTTTTTCCCATCTACACCAAATCTCTTGGAAATAGCTGATCTACACGCCGCTCAATGCGCCATGTTGTGACTTGCCGATGTGCTATGAGCTTGTAGATCTGCTATTTTGGGTTCCTCTCCAAAGTGGCATGCTGCTAGGGTTAAATGGTTACATTTGTTTATTTTGCCAAATAAACATATCTGGAATTTGTCCTTTAACGGTTAAAGTACTACAGTATAAAAAGGTTGGGAACCAATGGGTTAAAGTTTAACCCATTCTATGAGGAGCAGCGGACAACAGTTTTCCCACAGCTGGGGACCATGGCTTTTGGTGCCAGCCTATATACTTAACTAGATTTTCAAAATCTTCAAATATATTATGCTGATCGGAGCAATGTTCACAGAGTTATGCCCCATTAGGCCATGCAGTCAATCTAAGATTTGACCCAAAATAAATTGCAATAGTAATCGTTCAATCCTCTTTTGGCTCATCCAAATAACATGCCTGTTGCCACACATTTATGTCATATTTGGTGGACATTTGACCTAATTTCTCCTTTCATTGTCGATGGCAAATATGAGACGTTTGGTGACATACATTTTCCCTTCATTGTCAATGGCATTTAAGGTTTGTGTTGCGGACATTTTGTGGGGACAAAAGCTGTGTATAGGAGGACCTGCACGGCAATAAAATAGCCGATTTGCTCAGACACATATGACGTAAATTCTCCATTCATTGTCAATGGAATTTAATGTTTGTGTTAGGACAAAAATCTACACTATAGCTGAATATAGGAGGGTCTAGCGCAGGGGTCCTCAACCCGTGGGTTGCGATCCCCCGGAGGGTCGCCAAATTATTTTGGGGGGTCCCCAAAAACCCCAAAACCCCAAAATGACCCGAAGGATCATTAAAAACCTTGAACGATTACTATTGCAATTTATTTTGGGTCACTCCCCTTTTTAGCTTAGATTGACTGGCCTACATGTTGTATATTTTTTTGTGCATCTGGCTATTCTGATGGCAGAACCCTGACCAGTGTTGGTACCAAGTTTGGTGAGGATTGAGCAATGGAGTGACTTACACATCTGCATGTTATGTTTGTGACGTACACCATCGGTCTGTCTGCCTGCCGGCCTATAGGCAATTTTAATAGGATTGTACGACAAATAGCAAAGATAGATGATCTATAAGCTCACAACATGTAACATCGTAAAATAAAAAGATGTCAATAATGACTTGCCCAAAATAGCGTCACCTCGTTAAAAGTGGTTAAGTCTTAAAATCATATTTGAGATGGCAGAAACACATCTTGGAAAAAATATTAAATATGTGCAAACTATGAAATATTCCATATCTATATCTGACATGGGAAGTGGTCTGTCACACCACGCGTTCTGTTTATGATAAAGAAGATGGTTTGTTGACTATAAGCAAAGTATATTGGTATAGTATTGTCCGCTGTAAGTGTCCCTCGGTGTTGTACACTTACTGCTGAGTGCATACAGTACACACATTGATCCAACCGAGACAGTGAATACACTAACTATACTGTGTTGTTGGAATGTTGTTGTTGTTATACAGAAGCTTTATACTTATGCTCTTTTGCTTTGAAGGAAACATTAAGGCTGTGAAAATGTAGTGAGACATGCAGTGGAAGCCGGTGCCTCGGCTTTGATCACATGACACGTATTGGTAAACAAGCTTGCGCTCTCAGTCTCCCTATATGTTTCTCTTTCATCCCCTGCTCTCTCTTTCTCTCAGCGCCACTCCCTTCAGTTCTGCCAGTTTTTCCATTTGTCTCTGTCCCGCCCCTCTCAGCATCAGCCCTTCGTTCTTTTTGGGAGCCATATAGATATGCTCCCTACATGCTAAAAGATGCACTTTGAAGAGTACACTCCCCACACAAACCTTAACCCAGCACAGAATCTTCATCTTTCTGTCTGTAATCTGTCTTACTCTGTATCCATCCCTCTCTTTTCTAGCACGCACACACACACACACACACACACACACACACACACACACACACACACACACACACACACACACACACACACACACACACACACACACACACACACACAGAAAAGAGAGAGTCCTGGGGAGTCTCTCCCTGCATGAGACATTAGTATTAGAATAGAAAAGAGTGCTGGAGGATGACAATGGCTTATTATCCCTATTTGCCAGCTAGCTCTTTTCTCTGTCTCTCGCACTCAGTAGCAGGTCCTTTCTGAGCACTGGTCAACACAGGCATAGAAACACATGCATTTTCACCATGATATAATCATTCAAAAGTTCTGTATACCAGAACCATATAGAATGGATTGTGTGATCTTTGTCCTGCTACTTAGCGGGTATGCGTGTGACATCATCATCATACCCGGAAGTTATGCGGGAACGCCTACTGAGTGGCAAAAGAATCACACTGCCACTCACTTTATGGGTGTGCATACCCTCTATAATTATCACATTATCACACAGAGGACGTTCTCCGTGCACAACAACAGGCATACAGCTGGTAGCCTTTATCAGAGTCTCTCTGGAGACTCTGCTCCTAGACACCTAGTAAGGTAACGAGGGTGGAAAGTGGGCGTAGGCTTTCACGGCTATAAGACCAGAGTGCAGAGTCTAGGAGGCACACCTTGATCATATGAGGCACTTCATGTGTGTGTGTGTGTGTGTGTGTGTGTGTGTGTGTGTGTGTGTGTGTGTGTGTGTGTGTGTGTGTGTGTGTGTGTGTACAAGGACACCGCTGTGTGTATTGCCTCTGTACGCCTCCCTTTGCATACACCTGTAGATAAGCAAGAGAGAGAGCAACCCCCACCTTGCACCCAGTGCTGTGGACTGTGTACACTCCAAATATTTCCATAGCCAGCCCTCACACGGAAATATAGGAGGAAGTGCATGGAGAGAGAGAGACACAGACAGACAGACAGACAGACAGACAGACAGACAGACAGACAGACAGACAGACAGACAGACAGACAGACAGACAGACAGACAGACAGACAGACAGACAGACAGACAGACAGACAGACAGACAGACAGACAGACAGACAGAGGGGTTCAAGGCCATTGCTGAGAATTAAACAGGAAAAGTAAACTCAGCTGAGAATTGAACAGGAAAAGCAAACTCAAAGTTGTCCTTCAAATGAGCGTTGTGTTGTTTGAAAAACACACACATGCATTGAAAGCGCACGCAGGCAGGCAGGCAGGCACGCACGCACGCACGCACGCACGCACGCACGCACGCACGCACGCACGTTGTGCACTCCTAGGGAAGTTGCATAATGTACATCTAAGAGAAACCTGAATAGCACTCGACCACACCTGTTCTGTAAACATTATGGTGTACACGCACCTTTTAAAGCTACTCTAATATTCATGCCTTGTTTGATCACGAGGTTTCTTTTCTTATCGTGGTATGTGATGAAGCTGGAATACATGGGATATTTTTTCTGGCAATCAACATTGACATTTATCAACAACAGCATTTCTGTTGTTCTAGTCTAGTGCAAGTCATAGCTTTGTTCTAGTCTAGTGCAAGTCATAGCTTTCATTGCATGCTGGACTGGTGTCCCAAACTGAAAATAGCCCATCTACAACTATTCCTTCCTGATTGGCTAAGATTGGATTCCAAAGTTTGCAGGAGTGGCCCGTTTTCCCACTAGGTCAAGGAAGTAATGCCACCATACATTTTCCAAACCAGCCTCACAGTGGCGCTATGACAGGCAGATTCACGCTTTGGTCTATACTATAGAGATAATGTGTAAAGAAATTGGGATGCATTTGGGCTTGCGGAGACAAAAATAGCCTGCTTTGCTGCTTATTGTGTAAAAATATATATTTTAACCAATTGCCCAAATGCAGCTGCCCCCAGTTAAAAATCACTATAACAATAGAAAGCTACATGATA
Organism: Electrona antarctica; assembly: GCF_951216825.1. NCBI lineage: Eukaryota > Metazoa > Chordata > Actinopteri > Myctophiformes > Myctophidae > Electrona > Electrona antarctica. The sequence continues at coordinate 26,874,676 of NC_136792.1, forward strand.
TTTTTATCATCTTTTAATTATGAACCCTTGTTGTAAAAGAAACAAAGTTGTCCTTTAATAGGATGTTCGTTTGAAGTGCTATCAAATGAATTAGCCACATATTAGATTATGCTAAATCACCGTAATGGTATCCAATCCAAACATTACATTTAAGTTTAATAATATTTACCAAACCATACATTCCAGTTCAACGCATACTCTTAGGATAAGGAACTATCCGTGTAACATTTGAAATAAAGTGGAATGCTCCCTCTGTTATGAATCCTTTGTTGACATGTATGACACAACAGTCACCCAATCCTCTCTACATTAGGATCAGGTGTATCACTTACGTCTCATGTTAAAGGAACACACATAGAAGTTTAATGTGTTAAAACAAATAGCTTAGTAGTTATGGATTATGGAGAGGTGACCTGAGGGTTAATATACCTCACGTGATAATCCCCTCCAGGGCTACACTGCTGTCGCCGACTCCCACTTAACCTGAATTGCAACTCAATAACCTCCACTACTGTATAACGTCTACTACTCCGCAGGCTACTGTAGTAAAGTATGAATGATGAGATTGTAGTCTCCTCGCTGTGTGACAGTGTAAGGACAGTTGTCCTGGCTATGTGTGTGACTGTGTGGTCTATGGTCTGATTTGCATTGTTCAGTAATAATAATACCGCAAACACACAAAAGGTTTTGATTATTATTGTAGTTGAATACTATTAAGGAATTAAATATTGTCATGTCGTGATTATATTACATTCATTCGTAACTAAGTAATTGAACGCATTAACATCCACTTAAACCTCAAGATAATTGTAACAAGTTCACAGTTTAAGACGAAGGGTGAAATTATTTTTGTACGAGATCCAAACGCAACGCTATGCAGTCATAAGAACAGAGAATAGAAAGAAACAAAGTCAGGTGGCAAGCCACAATGTCAGATATATGGTACATTGTCAAAATATAAATAATAAGTGAGGAAGAATACCACAGTCTTGTGCAAGACAACATTGATAGCAATAAACATCAAACCTGTACAGTGTACAGCATCATTGGAGTGTACTATATTTCTTTTTTTTTTTTTTTTTTTTTTTTAGCTGAAACGTTTGTCCTTTATTTTATTTTTTTTCAATTTACGTTTTATTGAATTTTAATCAAACATACATGAACGACTGACAATTGACAAGACATACAACCGAAAACAAAACAAGACAATATACGTACAATACACACAAGGGGAGATGTCTGCCTCTCTTCTCTATCGATGAACATTCATAATACATAAGTATAATACAGGTGCACATACATGTTAAACAGGAGTGTACTATATTTCAAGGTAGTGGCAATGCCTGTCATATTATTATTGCATTACATTTATTAGTTACTATGTCAATTATTTAATAAATAATGACACTTTGTGAGTTATAATTTAAAAGAATGTGGATGGTAATCTTTGTGCTTATACCACATCAACATACCATCTCTGTTTGCCCTCTCACTGTCTTATCTCTTATCTGTCCCTGTGCTCCCTATCACCTCCTCCTCTCCCCAGTCCTCATCCTAGAGCCGCTGGATATGGATGATCTGAGTGGTAAGACGCTGAAGATCACAGACTTTGGCCTGGCCAGGGAATGGCACCAAACCACAAAGATGAGTGCAGCGGGGACCTACGCCTGGATGGCTCCAGAGGTCATCAAAGTCTCTCTGTTTTCCAAGAGCAGTGATGTGTGGAGGTACTGCTCTGTTTACTGTCTGGACACTTAAGTGTGTGTGCTTTTGAATGAACTACAGGGCTGGCTTAGCCTCGACCCCAGCCTTACTCATCTGCAAATAGAAAAGCCTGGTCACGACCTAAGGGAGAGATTGTATACCTAGCCGGAAGCAGGGCTTCCAGTGTTTGAATTTCTGCTGGAAGTTTGCAGTTTGGCACGTTTCCGCTTCCACCAAATTCCAGCAACTCTCTTTAGGCATTCAACAATGTAGGTTTTGCCCAGTGCTTCTTATGCTTAAACATGACAGAAAAACAACAAAAGTGACGTTAACTTGGCTAAGCTTGCATCACCCATGTCTACGATCAGTTGTTCTACACTCAAAATGAATGCAGTGTTTATTCATGGCTATCTTCTTTTGATGTGACTAACCGTGGTCATTATAAGTCTCTGACACAACTGAATACATTTCAATGACAGGTGTATTGGTGGAGTAGACAAGCACAATCCAAGGAATCAAAAGCACCTGCACTGTCCTCCTTTTGCTCATAAAACATACATTTGATAGGCAATGTTTCAATCAGGGGCCTTCTGTGTTCAAGGACCTTCACATATAATAATGATATACTGCACGTGAAATTAAAAAAGAAAATCTGTTTTTTTTCTTCAATGTTTGGAATTGTGTAATTGTGCCATCAAAAATATTAAGTAAAGTGCAGACAAGATATTTCAAGACTGTTCAATGGTTACTTGCTCATCTCTCTGGCTTTGTGATGTTCTCTCTCTCTTTCTCCATCTTTATCTCACCTTCTGTAGTTTTGGAGTGTTACTGTGGGAACTGCTGACGGGAGAGGTTCCATACCGGGAGATTGACGCTCTGGCAGTAGCCTATGGTGTGGCCATGAACAAGCTAACCCTACCGGTCCCTTCTACCTGTCCAGAACCCTTTGCACAGCTCCTGGGAGGTAAGCGGATCCTACATTCACTCTAGAACTAGATGATCAGAGCCGATCGGTTTGTGGTAATATTGTATTACTTAGACTTCAAATGGTCAGCATAATCATATTGGAGCCTTTTATTTCCCTGATGGGATCTACAGCGTGAGGAAAGATGGATGCCCCTATTGACAGTGGAGTAAATAGTTGTATTTATTATATTTACAGGCCTGTCCATACACTCCTTTCTGGCATGTACTATTTGTTGGTTCCAACCTAAGATTCATTTAGGGCTTTACTAGCCTGGAATTCACCTATGCTTTTTATGGCATAGGCAGCTCCCGGCAGGATCCGCCGGCAGAAACTATGCGCAGCTGCTAGACATGAGACTAATTAATTAGAGCGACAGAGAGAGAGAGAGGAGTGTGTGTGTGTGTCAATTTAACAAAGGTGCAGACGATCAGAAATCAGCAGAGAGTGAGTGATGTTTGCGCTACTCTATGCCGAATTGAAGTGGACTCGGACCCAGACTTTTTTTTTCTCCCTGGAAATAAAAACGTCTGGGTTTCCGAGGCTAGGGCTTTACTGCTTTAGACCAACCTTTTAGCTCGAGACCCAAAAGAGACATTTTATGTCTTCCTGGGACCCAAACTAGTGAAAATAGCCGAGCTACAAGCTCATAACGTGCCGCAACTTTCACTGCCTTTATGGAATTTCTTTGATTTGTTTACATTTATTTATGAAATTATTTTGAAAAAGGTTAGAATAATCTTTTTGCCATTCATGAAAAATTATTAGTTTTTGTGAAAATCTATTGAGATAATAATTAAACAAAATACATGAAAGTGTTATTTACTCCCATGAAAATGTGTCTGTGACCCAAAAGTCTATTGTTTGGGAAACTCACTCACTCTAGAGACTCACACCTGCACTGAACACTAAACTGACAACAGCTGTTTTTATCATGGCATCATTCATAACTCAGTATTACTGTGTACTGTCAGCCCTCAAACTTCAATGTCACCTCCTGCTGTTTCCCGCTCATGCTGTTCCTGAAGCAAATACACTTTACATTTTTTGCAAACTTCAAAGTGCTGAAGGGTTTAAAAACATTGGCATAAAATAGTGAAGGCAACCAAACAATAACACTACATGGGTCCTTACTAGGAAAAAGGATCAAATTAAAGTATTATAGGATCAAATTACTTAAAGTAAAATCAGGGAATAGAAAAAAAGGCCCAAGAATAAATGCTTTGTTAAAAAGGTATGTTTTTAAAAGCATCAGTGGACTGTGGTGCTCTCAGGTGTTCGGGGAGGGCATGATTCCACAGACATGGGGCAGTAGAGCAGAAGGCCCGGTAGCCCATGGTGTGTAGAGCTTGGTCATGGCAACAAGGTTGGTGTTGGTGAAGTGCGTAGGCATCAAGTGGAGGGTTGTGGGGTGAGGACTGAGTTTTTTTAGGTGGATGTGTGTGTGTGTGTGTGTGGGGGGGGGGGGGGGGGGGGGATGTACTGATGTGTGAGATGGGAGATCCTCTTGCAGGTGTGGCAGCCAGGGATACTGTCAACTCACTATAGGGCACCACACTGCAGTCTACGGTACCCTCCATCAATAGTCCATTACTAGCTAGAGTTTCAACAGTGAGTCTCTACTTACAGAATGACTCAGTGACATTCACACTAGGCCGACTTCTTGATGGGTTTCCAGTTTTTACATTACAGTTTTTGCATGCTAGATGTTACTTTATCTCACCCTTTAACAAAGTCAGGTTCTGTTTGTGGTTTCATCCCATTAAAGGAGAGTTTTCCCCTTGCTGCCATCACCAAGTGCTTGCTCATTGGGGAATTGGTGGGTCTATAAATAAAATTGATTCGAGTTGATTTACTCTCTTTCCATGCCCATGATGGTATTGACGACCTTTTTCAAAGTGTCAATTTGTGTCCTTGTGCACGATTTCATTCCGCAATGGTTGGCAATCCAAAAATGTCCCCTCCATTCACTCCTGTTATAACGACGATCTTTAGCAGTGTTTTTCTCTGAATCTTTTCTCCATCCGCGCCTGGATTGGCAATTAGGCGATATTTGGACCTACATGGAAAATCTTCGATGCCCCACAGTTAGCATGTTAGTGCTTCTAGCAGCACCGAAGGAGCTCCAGAGTGGCTCAATATGGTGCCAGTGCCTCGCGTTTCCATGGTGTTTCGAGTGCAGAGGGGGCCGGGCACAGAACTATGTTGTGTGAAGAGAAGTCTGGTTTTTGGACGGTTTTTGGACACTATTTCTTTGTTTTCTCTTTTGTCCAGAGTGCTGGAGCCCAAACCCCCGCACTAGACCCTCCTTCACCAATATACTGATGCGGCTACTGGCAATCGAGAAGTCAGCCATGTTTCAGATGCCCCTGGAGTCCTTCCACTCTTTACAAGAAGACTGGAGAGTGGAGATCCAGCAGATGTTTGATGAACTCAGGGCCAAAGAGAAGGTGGGGAGTCAGGAATAGTGTAACACATATGCTAGTACAGGGGTTCCCAAACTGTGGTGCGTGCACCCCCTGGGGTGTGCGAGCACCTCCTAGGGATGAAAAGACTAATGGTGCTTAAATATATGAACATTATAACATTATGCCAATATATGGCAAGTATATGCAGAATATATGCCATATTCAGGCTCATATATGTGCATATATGTGTCTATGTAAAATAGACACTATGCCTATTTGCTCAGAGACTATGACGTCAAATTCTCCATTCATTGTCAATAGGGATTGACAATGAATGGCCCCTCAAAAAATGTTCATATATTCCATTTCAGTCAGCTAGGTCGGGAGGTAAGTGGGGGTGCACAGCCAAAATAGTTTGGGAACCGCTGTGCTAGTACAATGTTCAGTACATGGAACAATATTTCAGTACATGGAAAACACAGACTAACCTTTAAATGGTGAAGTCACACAGCATGAAGGAGTCTTCTCCCTCACTCACTAGAGGTGTTTATGCGGAATTACCATAGCAACACACTCTCTGCCTGAAGAGGTGTCATTTTAGTATTGCCAACATCTCATAGAATTATTCTCCATTACTGTTCTCCATTATCTCCTCTCCTATACTTCCATATCCTATCCTTCCATCTCCTCTCCGCACTGCATCCCTGCTCCTGTCTTATCCTAATGTCTTTAATGGTGTAGGAACTGAGATCATGGGAGGAGGCGCTGGCAAGGGCCGCCGAGGAGCAGAAAGAGCAAGAGGAGCAACTGAAGAGGCGTGAGCAGGAGCTGGCCGAGAGAGAGATAGACATTGTGGAGCGAGAACTCAACATCATCATCCATCAGATGTACCAGGAGAAACCCAGGGTGAAGAAGAGGAAGGGCCACTTCAAGAAGAGCAGATTGCTTAAGCTAGGCCGAGACAGCAACTGTATCAGCCTGCCCTCTGGTGGGTAACATGGAGAACTACAAGCATTGTTGCTGTTGTTGCTGTTGAGCTGTTGTCAACTTAGAAACTCTGAGCACACCAGAGTTGATATGATAACTCTCATCTCACAGGGTCCCCTCTTTTTGGTCTTTGGAACAATGTGAAGCAAAAGGCAAACATCAATCATTCATACAATAAAAGCCTTTCACCCTCATCATAATCCCTAAGATAGTTTAATTATGTGCCCATTTGTTAAAAATGTATGTGTAAAATCCGCCACATCCAGTGTTGGCAATCTTGTAAAATGTAATTGATTCTTACATATATAGAGGTTTGTAAATAATATATTTCTGACACGATATTTAAATTTCTCTTTAATTTTCTGCTTTCCTGGTACCAGGCTTTGAGCATAAGATCACAGTACAGGCATCTCCAAGTATAGACAAGAGGAAAGGAAATGAGAGTACCACCCCTCCTGCTAGCCCAGGAGTCATGCCAAGACTGAGAGCCATAAGATGTAAGTACAGCTCTGTGTGTGTGTGTGTGTGTGTGTGTGTGTGTGTGTGTGTGTGTGTGTGTGTGTGTGTGTGTGTGTGTGTGTGTGTGTGTGTGGTAGCCTGGGTTCCAGCCTGATTTGCTGCGTTCCGTGGATCTGAAAATGTCAGTAGTAGCGCTGAGTAGCGAGTGACATTTCAGAATCACGGAACACAGCGATTCGGAATGGGCCCGGAATGCACAGTTTTGTGTGTTTGTGTGTATGAGCACGGAATGTGCACACCGAGTGTAATATTTTGTATTATCCCTCAGTGATTCCCAGTAATATGAATACTTGTTATATTTTAATTGTCCCTCAGTGACTCCCAGTGATATGAATACTTGTTATATTTTAATTGTCCCTCAGTGACTCCCAGTGATGGCAGTAAGACATGGGGTCGTAGTGCTGTATGCAAGAAGGAGGACCTGTCTACGAGCAAGAAGAAAGGACGCACATGGGGTCCTAGCTCCACCCACCAGAGAGAGAGGGTGGGCGGGGAGGAAAAGTATGTGTATTTAGTATTTAGAAAATGGCTACCCTTTACATTTGTTTCATTAGAAGCCATAACACTGAGCAGTCTCTGAAACACAGCCAAAGTTGTGCTCCACAAATCACGTTCAACCCAGATTTGGCTGAAAAACAAGGGGTTCGTTCTACTGCTATGCTACCAAAATGTGGAATGCCCTACCAACAGTTGTTAAAAAGTGTTGATCCTTACTCTCCTTCAAAACCGCTCTAAAATAGCACTTACATAGTATTGTTATATATTTGTCTGTCACTAAATGTTTAAATGAATTGAATACACAGGACCCTAATGGAAATAAGCCATAGTGCTTTCTTGGTTTAGGGTCATCATTGTATTTGTATTAAACTGTACTTTTTTTTGCAAACTGTAAAAGTATTCAATCAATCAAAGTTATGACCATTACATCCTGCTCAGTGCTGTAGTCCAGGTTCAGACGGTATGGGCTTTTTTTCAAAAACCTCTGCACCGCATACTATATATAGAGCGTATAATGGTAGACTACACCACTGGTCCTTTTTAACTGCTACCGTCGATGGCTGTGACATCGTAAAATGGTAAATAGTGCATTTATATAGCACCTTTATCCAAGGCGCTTTACAGAGATTGTGTATTACATTCACCATTCACACACATTCACACCAGTCTGGCAGAGTGCTGCGGGTTCGACTCCCGATTCCAACGGCCTTTACTGCACATCACCCCCCATCTCTCTCCCCATTTCCTGTCATCCCTCCATACAAAATAAAATAAAAGGTGAAAGCCACAAAAAAACATGTAGCTTGAGAACCACGCCTATGGACAGGCCGGGCCAATGTTGATTATTTATGTTTATCAATGTTAATTAGTTATTTCATAATCGGTTTGAATTTGAGGTGTTCGTACTTAACATTGTCGGTCTCTCTCCACATAGACTGAAGTCACTGGGAGAAGGGTGCAAGGTGTGGTCATCCAGTGCCCCGAACCTGGGGAAGTCCCCCAAACATGCACCCATGACTGCTGCCTTCTCCAGCCTAAATGAAATGGGTGAGTCTCTGTCATCGTTATAATCTTCCTTAAATCAATGAACATGAAATAAAATATTATAAATAATGATTACACATCTTGGTTGAATGCTCAATTCTCATTGGTCAATCACAGCATTCTACCTTGATGCCACTTTAAATTGAACTTTTGTTATACTTTGTCAAATTATTGTTTGCAACACCCTGTCTGGGTTTATTTCTCCATAATAGATAGATAGATAGATAGATAGATAGATAGATAGATAGATAGATAGATAGATAGATAGATAGATAGATAGATAGATAGATAGATAGATAGATAGATAGATAGATAGATAGATAGATAGATAGATAGATAGATAGATAGATAGATAGATAGATAGATAGATAGATAGATAGATAGATAGATAGATAGATAGATAGATAGATAGGATTTGAACCTAGGTCCTCCACATGCCAATATTTGTACTGTTGACACAGGGAGCATGTATAAAGACAAGTTATTTCCACTTGAGGTTAATGCAATACCTCTTGTCACACAGTCCACTACTGGGTCACCGTATACCCAACCACAGGATAAGAATGTCCCAAAGGAGCGAGGAAGATCATAGCCTGGCTCCTGCCCTGAATCGCTAGCCACGCCCATTAAAAATACATGTTTGTATTTCGGAAAATCATGTCCGATCATGGCAATTGCGTTACAGTATATTGTATTCTCTACCAGTATTCTCTACCAGTGCAGATTAGCTTTATTCACTAAAATAAGGTATGGGTTGCTTCTCCCATGTACACAAAATGAACACTGGATTTTCTAGTGTCTTCACTACTGATCTTTCTACTCTTACTCTCCTTTCCAATTCCTTAGAGGAATGTGGCGAGCTTGAGGAATCGCCAGGCTCTGTGATGCCTTCAGACCCCAGCAGCAATGGCGCGGTGGAGGATGCAGGCCTGGGACCTGGAAGCCTGGGGACAGGAGTGGGCCACCAGGACTCCCTGCGTCGCTGCAGCCAAAGGAAGAAGAGTGATATGCTGCTATTAGGCTGTGCCTCTCTTCTAGGATCTGTGGCCCTGGGACAGGACTTACTACAGCTGGGGAAATTACAGGTACATAGAAAATAGCAATTAAAAGAGGGGGAAGATAAGAAAGACACTGAGAGTATGAATGGCTCACTATGAAAGTAGTGAGTAATTGGAAATATTCCCTTCAGTCTTCAGATAATAATTAAAGCTGCACTTAGTAACTTTATAGTTTCCTGCGGAAGTGCTGAAATGCCTGCTTGCTCTGGGTAGAAATACATTTTTGACCTTCAGGTCAAAATTCGTATCAAACAAGAAACAAGGGGGCGACTGCTGGCCTAGTGCAGGGGTTCTCAATGTTTTTGGCTGGGGACCCCCGGAAATGCTTTGGCCATGTATCGCGAGTCGCGACCCTCGCCCTGCCCCACCCCAATACAAACTAACTAACTAACTTAATAATAGAGAAAAGATATCATAAATGAATACTGAAACCAGATATAATCATTAAGGAAATGTATGCATGTACTATGTAAACTTTTCATTTCCATTTTCCAGCCATTCAGTTGCAAAACAATATATATATATGTATAATGTAAGTCGCTCTGGATTAAGAGCGTCTGCTAAATGCCTAAATTGTAAATTGTAAATTGTATATATATATTTTTTTATAATTTGGGGACCCCTCCAAATAATTTGACGACCCCCCCGAGGGGTCACAACCCACGGGTGGTCCAGGCGCATACCACATACAGGCTCTAATGCCTGACAGTGTACAGCGGGTTCAAATTCTGATCCCGACGTTTCTCTCCCCGTTTCCCTCTCTCTCTCCCCGTTTCCCTCTCTCTCTCTCCCCGTTTCCCTCTCTCTCTCCCCGTTTCCCTCTCTCTCTCCCCGTTTCTCTCTCTCTCTCCCCGTTTCCTGTTCCTCTCCACTATACTGTATAAAAGGCAGAAAAGCCAAAAGAATCTTAAAAAGAAAAACAAGTGTCAAAGTCTGTGTCCAACACAGGATCTAAATGTATCAATAGAACAGCTAAGCAGAGAGACCAAATACAACCACCCCAATTATATACAAAATAGCATTTTATTAGTTTCTGCTTTTATGGTATGAGGAAGAGACAGGGCCGGATTAACACCTCTGAGGGCCCCTGGGCACTGAAGCTCGAATTTTTTGCTGTTTTGGAGCCGTTTTGGGGCAGTTTTATGCCGTTATATTGGCCTATTTCCGGTCGCCTACCCCCCCCAGAGTGACAGCCAATCTAGCGCATTGTTGCACTTTTCAGCTGCCCTTCTCACCAACAATAAAACACTAATCTTTTTAGACACCATTTATTTCATTCGGATTAGCAGGGAAATTTTCTGTGGACCCTGGGCACGTGCCCAAAGTGCCCATAAGGTAGATCCGGCCCTGGGAAGAGATCTTCTGAGGAGTAGAGATGATATCATCCTTGCATCGTCCTATGCTATTACATATTCTGGTTTGTCTGTTTTGCCAGACTCAGTATCATGCAGTGCTGTAGTCCAGGTTTTTCAGACGGTATGCCATAATGATTCCCTGCGCAACATACGCACGTATAGGCTATACGCTTGTGCGTGGTCAATGGATGAAATGATTAGTAGACAGTATACGCTTTTTTCCCGGTACGGAATACTACATACCGCCCGGTATATAGCGAATAATGGTAGAACACACCACTGGTATAAAGTCAGTATAATAGTCAGTATTAGGGTCAGTTTAATAGTATCATGGTCAGGATCATACTATCATGGTCAGCATCATGGTCAATATCATAGTATCATGGTCAATTGGCCAATTGCATTTTAGAAGAAAAAGTGCTTCACAGCCATCATAGAAATGTAGTCAAAAATGTGAAATATTTGTCTTTGACTAGTAGAGTGCAGTAAAAGTATCACAATATAAATCTAATATATTAAGTTAAATACTTGAATATTAGTGTTCTCCACTGTTTTCTACCAGGGATCCACCACCTGATCCAGCCGACACCTGCCCCTCTATACCGGAAATCATGCTTGGCTGGGCCAGGCTAGTTAAATACATATACTCCAAAAATGTACTCGAGTAAAGTACTACTACAATGTACTTAGTTACTGTCCACCACTGGTAATGGTATATTCATTTGAAACTAGAAATTGTCCTGAGTAGAGCACAGACTTCCACCAAGGTAAAACAAAGTTTGTCTATAAGACAAGTGCCAGTGTTTCTGGTGCCATGTCCCGTTTTGGTCAATAGATCATCATGATGATGAACTTAAACATTGAGTAATCAGGCCCACTTAATCAGGCCCATGATGCAACCTTCTTAAAAACAGATGGATGGTGCATGGTGTTGTTAACCTGACACAAAATTTATGTTAATTTTGTGTCAGGCCACAGCCACTAGCCACGAAAAGTTAATCAGTTCTTCCTTGAGCCAGGACAAAAACCTTTCTGCCATGTGGAGCAGGGCTATATTATGAAATGACTACTACGCCACTGTCACAAATAGGAGTGAGGCATCCTACAAACACAATGATTAGCCATATACTGTATATTGGACAATGTAACTGAACAAGGTAAAGTTGGTACAGGTTCAGAATGAACAGAACCAGAGGCTGATGTAACAAAAGTGTTTTTGTTCATTCAACATATATTCAAGTTCAAATACAGAAGGGAAAAGGGGTTATTCTAGCTGGGAAATCATGATCCCAAAAGTGGGACTGAGCCCAAGGGCAGGTGATATAGGGTGAAGGCTTTAGTGCCTACTGGGTCCTCAAAAACTAAACATACACCAATCAAAACAATATAAATACGCAAGCAAATAAAGTAATTAAAGTAATCACAGCAAAACAAATCCTAACCATGCGATATTAGTTAAAGGCCCAGTATGCCTATGTCCTCAACACCACTATGGTACAACAAAGCACAGTCTCAAATACAATATGGCACGGTTAGCCTGGTTTGCAGCCTGATTCGCTGCATTCTGTGAATTTGTTTTGTCGCGAAGTGACAGGCTAAAAAGGGAAAGGTTGTAGGTTAGTTATTCTCCTACAATAGATCACATAATACATCTGGTTACCCCTCAATACAAATTAATTATACAAAATATAGCAAAATGACTAAAATAGATCAAAATACCAAAACCTATCCAGTCAATATACTCAAGGTTCCCACTGATGTGGTTAAACCGGGAAAGGACCTGGAGGCTCTCGAAGTACAGAAGATAAATTAGGCAGTTGACTAATTGCATGTCCCTCATGTCAAAAACTCTATTGACCCTTTAATGACTAGTCTGGCAGCATCCCAGCTCCCCCTCACAAAACACCTGCCGAACTCTGCAAATATGAAATGAAATGAATTATGAAAGCAACATTTGTTTGAGGTTTTCTTACCAAGTACTAGGCTGTACAACTCATGCTTCCAGCCAGGTCCCCAACAAACACTCAAAAGGCCTCAAACATGGTCACCCATTTTATACGCTACCCTTAAAGGGGCAGTGCTACAAATGTTTAACGCGGGAGGAGAAATTAGGTCATATGTGCCTCAAATATGACGTAGATTTGTGGCAACACAAAGATTAAATGCCATTGACAATGACAGGAAAATGTACGTCATATACGTCATATGTAGACGAGCAAATCGGCTAACCAATCACATAAATCCAGTTGTTCATGAGATGATGTATGATGATGTATAAAAATCACACCCGCACTTCACACGGGTGTGATTTTTGAGTGGTGCAACCACTCCATTACAAAGCTATGTGTGTCCCTGGGGAGGGAGGGAGGTAATTATCTTAACAATCTGTGTTGTTGCTGTGTCAATGTAGGTACTTCAGGATGAGCAAGACTTCCGGGAGGAGCAGCGCAAGAAGAAGGAGGGTCTATTCCAGCGGACGGGACGCTTCAGACGCAGCACCTCTCCACCCAGCCGCAACCTTTCCCTGTCCCTCGCCCGTAACCATGACTCTGCCCTTCCGTGCATGGACCCCTCTCCCTCTGTCACACTCCTTTCCTTGTCGTCGCTGTCCGACTGCAACTCTACCAAATCCCTACTGCCTTCCGACCTGGAAGATTTCCCCTCCACACCTGCAGCAGGGATAAAGTTGCCGGTGGCGCCCCCTGGCCCCCCCCCTTCCCTCAACCCCCTCCTAGACCTACGAGCAGAGAGCTTTAAGAAGGAGCCCAACCAGTCTCTAACCCCCACCCATATCTCTGCTGCCATGGCCCTGAACAGGGGACACCGACGCACCCCATCAGACGGGGCAATACGACCCAGAGCCCAAACCCTGGGACACCGCAGGACCCCTTCAGATGGAAGCATGCCCATGCCTCCTCCAATGGGGGTACCCTCTGTCACAACACACAAATGTGAGGGGCTTGGGCTGGGGCTATTGACAGGCTTATATTTTTAGAGCCTTCTGATTAATCTGTCCATTCTGACTATTGTCCCTTCGTTGACTTGACTTGACTTGACTTGACTTGACTTGACTTTATTATGGATCCCCATTAGCACTTGCTTAAGCAAGTCCTGGGGTCCAACACAGCCATAAACACATCATACACAACAACATACTACATATACTACACAGACAATAGTTCACGTACAAAAAAAATGTTTCAGAATCCTACCGTTTTACAATATTGAACATTTCATGATCTCTGATTTCATGGGGTTACTCATACCTCTTACAGTTTTGCAACAAATAATTATTTTCCCCATCTGTTCCTTCAACCTACTAAACCAACTTAAATATGAATCTCTCTTGTACCTCCGTAGGCTCACAGGAAAACACAGATGCCCCTCGTCTTCCTGACCCCACCTCCATACTTCCAGTGGTGCATCGACGCAAAGCCCCTCCTCCGCCCATCCCTGACCCGGATCCATTGTGTCTCATCAACCCCCTGGAGAGGCCCAAGACACTGGAGTTCGCTCCCCGACCCAGACCCACCCCAGCACGGGTGAAAGCAGACCCCTGGAAGATGGGCTCCCTCTCCCGGACCCTGAGTTCATCCCCAGGCAGCAGCTGTGACAGTCCGCTGGGCTCAGGGGACAGCAGTGCTAGCACAGCGAAGCCCAGCTTGATGGACATGGACGTGGAAGGCCAGAGTCAGGACGGCACTGTGCCCATGTGTGGACAGATGCAGGCTGCCACTCTCTGTGGACAGCAGTACTCCTAAGGACTGCTTATGCTGTCTTAGCCTAGCAAGTGCAGACATTGACATTTTTCCCATGCTCCAAACATCTCACCTGCTTGCCATGTTCTCGTGTAGGCTCTTATTGGAAGCCAGCAGCGCGCCCCTCTGTCTTGAGTGTATAACATGAAACAAAGTCTCAACGCTAAAAACATTTAAAGCGAAGCCTTTTCCTACAAAACCACCAATCTCCTATGCCTTGCAGTGTGCTCACTGTACTCTCTCTCTGTCAATACTCACCTTACCTAGCTTCTATAGCACTTGCTCCCCCTTCAGAAGCCATCGTTAGATGCTCCTTGTTCACTCTTCAAGCTCTTTTGTTTAGTTTCTTTTGTCTGCTGCTTTTCTCCTGCAAGATTTGTTTTGTTCATTAAAACCTTATAAAAGGCAAATAGCTATTGAACTTCCCAGAACTTTTGATGCTTGCCGTTTGTTCCTACATTATATCCATCCATATGTGTGTTGTAATCATGTTTACCGGCAGTCTTTTCTTGTGCTCGTATTGTATCATTGCATTCATCTTTCATATTTGTGATTTACCACCTTTTACTACAAATCCTGGAATGTAGGGATAAACTTTGATTCAAATTCTTAGTGGGCAATAGGCCCACAGAAAATAGTATGGTTGAACTAATTCTAATTCCACTTAAAATTCTTAAATGGAGTGTCCTTGTTGATATTTTGCACGTCTGCAGTGTAGCAGACTAGCAGTGTGGTCCACAAAACACACACCCAGGCCACTTCCCTTATAGAGGGTATGCGCATGCATAAATTAAGTGGCAAATCAAGTGGCAAAGTGAGTTTAACGTTGTTTAACGCTGTGTAATGCAATCAGATAGGACTTTTCTGTTTGGATGAATGGGCTGTCAAGGCCAGGAAGTTGTTTCTTTGCCACTCAGTAGGCGTTCCCGCGTAACTTTCGGGTATGATGATGATGTCACGGACTCACAGTCACACGCATACCCTCTATTGTCTTTCTTGTTCAGACCCATAAATAGTACATACCTTGCTGCATCTTCCATTTAGTTATGTAGCCTTGCTCAATAGAAGTCTCCCCGTTCAAAGGGCAGCCAGCCCATAATCGTCCATCCTGTACACAGTAAAGATCTCAGTGTTAATTTAACTCTGAGAGTGTAGAAAATAGTAAACTAAAAGGAAAATGAAAATGTCGTTCATCTCTGTATCTGTACGGGGTATCGTATCACCCTCTCCCCCAAAGAGATATAGCCATTATATTCTCACAGCACAACAGACTTCTCATATCCCCGCCCTTGTACTATAAATACAGAGAGTTTATTTTATCAATTTCTGAACTGTTCCTGTAATCACCTTTTAGGAAAGCATTTTCTATTGATTTAGCAAACCTGGTGTGTGTGTGTGTGTGTGTGTGTGTGTGTGTGTGTGTGTGTGTGTGTGTGTGTGTGTGTGTGTGTGTGTGTGTGTGTGTGTGTGTGTGTGTGTGTGTGTGTGTGTGTGTGTGTGTGTGTGCGTGCGTGCGTGCATGTGTGTGTGCCTTTCTGTAATGTCTACAGTGTTTTATGTGCAAATGAGCACAATTGTGCAATTATTTTTGTTTTCTGTGTATGTTATTAAGTATGAATGAGATCATGTACACGTAACATAGGATGATGCTACACACATTCTGATATCTATCCATTCATGACAGAATCCATTTTCCACTAGCAATCTACCTACGGCTGTATGGAGCTCATAACTACCTTTGCTTGTGTCAAGAATGACCATTTTGAACTGATATTCTCCATTCTGCAACTGAACAGTTTTCACAGTTTAAAAGCCATGTTGTGCATCCAGTTTGTCTTTGTATGGACTATTGAATTTGGCACTGTGTGCTTCAGCCATGACTTTGACAAATCAACATACTGTAGAGCTCTTGATTTTCTTGCTCTGAAGTTGTTTAAAATGAGGATTATGGGCACAGTGCTGCTGGAAGGAGCTGGAAAAAACACCACTTCCGTTGTTGTCATTCTTTTTTATTTAACTACCCAGTTTGTCCACAAATGGTATTTAATTTACTGTGCAAATTTCTATGGGAATGTTTGCGTGCGTGTTTGTATGTGTGAGTGCGCGCATGTGGCTGTCCCATTGGTCGAAGGATGAGCCAAACTCATTCTCCTTGTGTGGTTAAGAACACTCAGAGTATTTATTGAATTTATTGTTATTATTGGAATAATAATTAATTATTGTTATTATCTTCCCGGAATATCTGTATATATTTGTTAATATAACAAACCAAGGACAACCTAGGAAACTAATGACAGTGCACTGGCAGCTGTCTCACATCTCAACCTGTGATATTTTTGGGTGAAATAATTAATAAGAACATGTGAAATGTGATGAATGATTGTCCTGAGAGACAATAAAAGAAGGGGAAAGCTGCCTTGGGGTCTCTGCTTTCATTTATTATGTTTTTGTGTTTGTTTTTTGTTTTTTTGATGTCCCACAGCTACCATTGGTTGTCTTTCTTAGGTTATCCTGGATCCAGTTTTTTGAGTGTGTTGCAATATTTTCAACTGCTGGATAGGCCTATTTGCAGTCTCAGCATAGTCCACCAGGAAAGAATGCTGCTGCAGTACCTGAAAATGTCCTCTTGATGTCATCAGAGATCCCAAACGATGTCATACCAGACAAACCATTCAGTGTAATGTTTCTTCTTGGTACACACAGTAGAGTGGAATTATCAAACTGTTTTGAGAGATGACGTCTTCTTTTTGGATAGCATACCATGTACAATATCTAATCATATATTGTATGTTGGCACCAGCAACCAGCATAGAGGTGATAGAGGTATAGTTATTTGCTGTACATACACTGTAAAGATATACAAATACAGTGCATGCATACATACACACAATAAGGTGTGCTATATGAACAAGGGAAGGGTCCATCCTGATCCTTCCATATCATTTTCTATTCAACAACTTCATTTTCAGGTCCGTCATCCTCCCCCCCTCCCCCTTTTCTTTGTTGTTGCTTTTAATAGCATCACGATGGAAGTGAGGACTGGTTGCTAGGTAACTGGCTGGCGTCTGGACGGGTGTTTGTTGGTGATCACACTGACAGACAGACATAGAGCAGTTGAGTGCATAATAATAATAATACTGTGTGTGTGTGTGTGTGTGTGTGTGTGTGTGTGTGTGTGTGTGTGTGTGTGTGTGTGTGTGTGTGTGTGTGTGTGTGTGTGTGTGTGTGTGTGTGTGTGTGTTTGTGTGTGTGTGTGTGTGTGTGTGCATCAGTATCCTAGTGTCAGTCCTCCTGATCAGTATTCTGTTTAGTATTCCAGTGTCTCCTGGTCAGTCAGGGGTGCTTTTGGTTAGACATATCTCAAACCCTTACCCTCATCCTAACCTCCCACGGGGCAACACACCTAAACCTAACCTTAACCCTCTCCCAACCCTTAACGCACCCCTCACCAACCTTAATCTGGTCGTTTTAACGCACCCCTCACCAACCT
The DNA here is from genome assembly GCF_951216825.1 of Electrona antarctica. Taxonomy (NCBI): domain Eukaryota; kingdom Metazoa; phylum Chordata; class Actinopteri; order Myctophiformes; family Myctophidae; genus Electrona; species Electrona antarctica. The sequence goes on from NC_136792.1 coordinate 26,892,461, forward strand.
TAATCCAGTCGGACTAATGCTATGTCTAACCAAAGTATGCCTCCCGTCAGTATCCTGATGTCAGTATAGTGGCTGCCTTCTCCAAACACCATGAAAAATACTTTGATTATCAATTTATTCTTAGACAATTTGTTTAATATTTGGCATCAATATATAAATAACTAATTGCATAATTTTTTACAACATGTATTTTAATCATTTAATGTATTTTCAAAATGCTAAATACATATGTATCTCAAACTAATTTCCCAGACCAGTATTTTGTACTCATTGTGGATTGTTTTGTATTGTATCAAAATACCGTTTGTTGTATTTTCGTCCATCTCTGCGCAAGAACGCAAGCAGGGTTGTCAGTAGGCCTAGTGATTGACACGTTATGCCTAAGGGGGTAGTGAGGAGTGACATAACATGCACCATTTTAGCCAGTGGTGGAAGAAGAAGTACAGTAGGCTACTCGGATGTTTTGTTACTTTTGTAAAAGTAGCAATGCCACAAATTACTCATTTATAAGTAAAAGTCCAGTATTCATTTCATTAATTTAAATCTCATTTCATTCAATTTACTTTATTTGAGTAAAGGTAAAAAATGCTCCATTTCAAATTTGTCCAAAATATTTTGACAAAAATGTGCATTAATAATCTAAATCTGAAAAGTAACTTGTAAGTTGTAACTAAAGCTTTCAAATTGTTTACTTGTAATGGAGTTAAAAAGTACAATATTGTTGTTGAAGTAAAGTAGGCTACTAGAAAATGGACATACTGAGGTAAAGTATGAACTCAAACCTATAGCACTTGAGAAAGTTACTTTCCATCACTGTAATGTTACAGTGGTGCCACGGTATTGTTATAGCCAAGTCAAAGACCTTGGTATGGTCATGGACTCATGGAGTGTGTGTCACTCATGGTGAGTGACCATGAGTGGACTCATGGTCATGGACTCAGACCTGAATTTAAACAGCAACATTAACACAATCACAAAGTCATGTGAGTGTCCATGAGTTCATCTTCAGTAGACTTGACTACTGTCTGTATGTGTCTTGTTGATTCAGAATGCTGCTGCTCGAGTCCTTACTAATACCAAGAAAGTGGAGCATATCACTCCAGTTTGTACACTCGCTTCCTGTGTTTCAAATAATTGATTTAAAAAGACTGCTGCTGGTCTATAAAGCTTCAAATGGTTTAGGGCCATTTCTGAATCTTGTGTGATATCATGAACCATCCAGATGTCTCAGGTCATCTGGAAAAGATCTGCTTTCTGTCCCTAAAACCAAACATAAACGCATGGAAGCAGCAGTGGAAGCAGCAGTATTTTGTTTTTATCCACCACATATCTGGAACAAACTCCTAGAAAACTGCAGGTCTACTTCCACTCTATTATATTACTTTTAAAACACAACTAAAGAGCTTTCTGTTTTCCACTGCCATTGGTTGAGTTAATTATTTTGTTCTTTTTCTTTCTCTTCTACACTGTAATCTTACTACTAATCATTACTACTTTTGTTTCATGCATCTATAATTGTGTTTCCATTGCTTGGTGTTGTTTACATTGAATTGCCTTGTTGTTGAAATGTGCTGTACAACTTGCCTTGCCACTGATTTTAGCTCCAGTGATATAGGCTAATACCACCATGAAACTGAAAATGTGTAGAGAGAGAGAAGTGAGGTTTTTTTGTGCATGTGTTTCGTTTCAAGGAGAGGATGTGTTTACTGCACGGGCTCTCTCTATTACATCTCATCCATTCACTCTCCAGCAGTTACCAACATCCTTAAGGCCTATTCATACTCATACTCAGACTGAAATGGTGGTCACCTTGTGAGATCATCACCTAATACTGGAGTATGAATAGGCCTTTAAACATCACTAGGAACGGGAAGAACCATGACCTCACACCACACTTTATTTATGTTTGTTTTAAACTTTATTTCATATCTTCATTTACCAAACAATAGTGCATTCCCGGGCTAGCAGTTCAGTCCTCATGATATTTTTGATGCCGAGCATTGAATAAAATGTACTTTTCAGGAGAGGCAAGACAAATCTTCCAGTGGCAAAACTATAGCTATGATGTCTCCAGCTTCAGTCCCTTTCAATACAGGCAAATAAATAAATAAACAAAACCAAATCACATCATGTGGAGTTCTGTGCTGAACGAAGTACAGTATGAAGTTTACCAGAGTTCTCCAAATGACCCTTCCACTGGCTTTCCTGCATGTATATAAATGGCCATTGTATTGAGAATAATGTTGAAAGGTCCTTAGAGGGTTTTCAAAGGGCATTGCACATACTCTGAGCAGGTCCTGGATCCCCTAAAACAAGGGACATCATCAGAAACACCATAAATACAGATACAGTCACAAAGCAGCTCTGTCGAGAGCAAATTCTCTTTCCTTTCTCTTGCTTTCATTTTCCATTATAAATTAAATCAATAAAGTAAAGCTTTTCACAACCATACATTTTTCTATTTTTGTTTCTTTTTTGTACAATTGTGTCATATATTCACAAAAACTACTGACATTTGACAAACATTTACCTCAAATGACATCAAAGGAAAGAGCAAAGATACCACAGTCAGTATTTACGGTTCCATCTCTCTTTTTGTTGTGCTTTTGGTGTTGTTTGTTTTCAAAGCTACACTAATGCAGAGATCAGGTGTCTATCCCTATTAGCACAAAGTGTTGTCTTGTCACGTTATGCTCACAACAACAGAATCAGAGTCAGTTATATACCGTTTATCACAAACCGTAAGTATGGACACAAAGAGACCTGTGGTGGCCGCCATAAACTGAACCCCGGGATTGTTTCGTGGGCATCTAGTATCACTAGAGAGTAGAGACAGTGGTACATATTGACCTAGAATGACATAGCACATTGAGACAAAAACAAGATGGTGGACTGGTGCCATGGAGACAGGACCATGGGAGGAAACCTATCCCAGAGGGGCCTATGGGTGATTAGACTCAGTCCAAGCAGCCATGGAGACCATCCCTGCAGGTGCCATTCGTCAGTGTTGTTGGTTGATTTAACTGTCCTGGGAGATACCAGAGGCTTGAACCACAGAGAAATAGATGGCGAGATAGACAGACACAGACAGAGAGAGAGAGAGAGGGAGGGAGAGAGAGGGGGGGGGGGGTGACGACCATGACTGACAGAGGAGAGAAAAAGAGATGAGCAGAGAAAGAAAGAGAGGGAACCAGGAACACAATGAACATGAAAGAGGGAAAGCATTGAGAGAAGGAAGGATGCTTCAAACAACTGATCTTGATGGCCAATTAAGACAAGCATTCCATAATTACTATTCTAGTGTCTTTACTGTGAGAGCAACATGGCGCTACAGCTGTTTTATTGGGGCTGATGATGGCCTACTTCTCTCTCTTCACTGGAGCCCCTCTGCATCATACTGGTTTCATCCACACATGGTACCATCTCTCCAGAGTCCCATTGACACACTTAAGTCCCTATTTTCCTCCTATCAGGTCACAGGAAAATGGGGAGGGAGATCTTTTGATGCATTTGGTTTTCAGTTCCACTGCTTTGAATTTCTTACGCGGTGTAATTAGGTTTTGTCCCCTATATCGCTCAACTTGGACAAGGCAGTTACTGCCTTCACTGGATTCTTCTTCTATGATGACAACTCTGTCGCCATACTCTGTGTTCGCAAAGGGCAGAATGGATTAAAATAAGGGTATGAGAGAACAGGTTAGTGGCAGCATGCCATGACAGAAAGCAATAGAAAATCCCTTAGATCGGAAATGACTTTCCCTGGAGCCACATGCAGGGGAAAGAAGAAGGAGGAATCTGGGTTTTGTGACATTACCGATTAGAGGGGGGAATTAAGGTCATGCTTTCTTACATTTGTCAACCCAACCTTCTTTGCAACAGAGCAGATATGTAGGTCTATACCAGTGGATCTCAACCTTTTCTGGATCAGGGCCGTGAAGATCTCAAAAGCGTCCACTGACCAGTGACCACCCATCTGACCACTTAACAGCATTCGAAAGGCAGACGTTTTGAAGTACAGGTGTTACTGTAAGTGGTGTTAAGTGGCATGCTCAGAAAAGTGGCCTTTTCAGAGCATGTTTATTTTATTGATCAATCAATTGATTGGATCAATGAAACTAAGTATTTATCAGTATCACGAAAATACATTTTTCAGGGGGTTAAAGAAGAAAATACTTTCATAAATATATTTTTTTACATAGGCTATAACATAATACATTTTTTATATTAATATTATCATTAAAATCTTGCCAATTACTTGAGGGACCACTTGCAATGCCCACCAGTGATCGGAACCCACAGGTTGAGAATCACTGTACCCAGGATAATGCTATGAAAAGCAACAGTGTCTATAATATAATCACCAGAAAAAGTTGTGTTTTATGTATCACAGCTCTGTTTACAGCTATAGCCACACAAACCATTGAAACCAATCACTGTGTTGTCTAATGCTAACAATGTGAATATTCTGTCCTCAAATACATTTCTATTTTTTGTAACAATTTAAAATGTCTGAACATTTATAAAACACAGAAAGATGTCTACCAAACAATACAATAAACATGTATATCTGGAGTATGGAGTGGCACACTCCTGTTGATCTGCCTTCCCAATGTCCCCTGATATGTTATTATCAATGTCTGGGGGGATTCAACATTAGTGATAATGGGTAGGAAGGAAATCTGGCAGAGAGATCCTGGCTTCATAGTTTCCAGCTTAAGAGCAACCCTGGGACAGAATCCAGAACTCAAAGTGGCCAATGGTGGTTGATGGAACTGGCTATTTTCCATTGTGACATCTTTAGCTGGAAAATGTGGGTTGAGGGGAGGCAGCGGTATGGAGGGGGGCTTCGGAGAGGGGCTTCGGCGGTCTTGACAACAACAACAACAACAACAACAACAGCACACGTACTGTACGTCCCTGGAGGGGTTCTGGACAACAGGTTGCGCGATAACACACCTGACAATAGCACAGCAAGTTTGCTGAATAATTTTGTTTGTTTGTTCTGTTCCTCGGCAGGACAATAACATTTGATTACTAATAAGGATGATGAATACCAAAAGCAAACTAAGGACCCCTGGTAAAATCATCAAAGGAGGAGTTACAGACACTTGGAATTAGCCCTTGAATTGAAAACAGTTCTGAAATTGATAGACGTGACAACCAGGACATAAGTCAAATACAGGAATGATAGAATAATGAGCATTGAGGCAGTTTTTTTTCCAGATGACTATATTGCGGCTAGTCTGTTCCATAGTCCAGGTAAGAGGCTTTTAGCTGATTGAGCTCTGCTGTGACAGAATGAAGGTGAGGTGTACAATCAAATTGGGCTATGGTCTTGATATGTGTCACACACACACACACGCACACACACACGCACACACACACACACACACACACACACACACACACACACACACACACACACACACACACACCCCTTTGCTATATTACTTTTACACCTAAATTGCCTTCACCCGCCCTACTCCTTCACCCACTGTCAAGCTGACCAACCCTGGAATTCTCTAAAGTGATCAAAACAAGAGACAAAGATTTAGATAGAGAGAGAGAGAAGGAGAGAGAGAGAGAGAGAGAGAGAGAGAGAGAGAGAGAGAGGGAGAGAGAGAGACAATGCAAAGAAATGCACATTTTGCTCTAGAAACATTTACTAAATTGCGCAAATGTTCATAAGTCATATGCTTTTTTAAAGATCCTTTTCATTCCACCATGTTGACTATTTTGCGTGAGTATAATATAGCATTTTATGTTTTTTATTCATATTTCTTTGTCCGTTGGCTTGACGGTCTGCCTCCAGGGATGAGAAACACAGCACCCAAGGGAGAAAGGGAAAAAAGGCATGAGATAGCAGATTAAAAAGACAAGGTGGGGTTGTGGGTGGGTTGAGGGGGTCGTAGTTGCAGACAGAGCTCGATACGCCTCCCATTCTGGTCCATCACTGGTGGGCGCTACGGGTCCGCCTCCTCCACGTGGGCTGTGCTGTCAGGGCTCAGGAGGTCAGGAGGCGGAGGGAGGGTCGATGTGGGGCGGGTCGTGGGTCATAGGTCGAAGTGTTAGAAAGGTGAAAGCTCAAGGGTTAGCCCAGGGCCTCTTTTCCACTCTCTCTGTCCCGCTGTTCACACTTACTCATCTTCATCTCCGTGAGCTGGATGTACCGCAGCACGTTGGTGTCTTCATCACAGAAACGGAGGGAAGCAGGGAAGACATGTTTGTTTAGCCACACAAATACTAAGAGGAACAAGTTTTCATTTAGTCATTTTGAAAAGATTAATTATACTAATGCATTTGTATGGCACTTTTCATGTGAATGCAGTTCACTGTTGCTTCACAATAGATTATTTTCACAGCAGACATTTTGGTGGGTGAAAGACAACTGAAACGATAACTGTGTGTGTTTGATTTACTGTAGGTGTTACTATGTGCCCGCATGGACATAGTCAACACTATTTACAACCTAAACGCCACATCTCACCTGTAGGCTCACGGTTCTTGGCATCACGCAGGTAGCGTAGGGCTAATTCATAGTCACCCAGGTGGTAGAAGGCAATGCCAGCACGGTACATGGCCTTGAAGTGGTCTCTCTGGTGACTCAGTACCTTCAGACAATACTCTTTCACACGCTCATAGTTCACCAGCTCTGACTGCAATAGGCATGCTGTGGAGATGGAGAAACAGAAACACAGAAAGAAGCAATTTATGTCCAATTTCCAAGTTAGATTAAGGGAAGTTGTATTTATACAACGCAGTTTCGGGAGAAGAGACCTCCTTCCGCTTGACCTTAACCACTCCTCCCTCATTATCAACAACTCCTCCCTCCTCATAAAACTCACCTGCCTGGTGCAATCACCAAAGTATAAATACACCTGCGATCTCTCAACCAAGTTGTTTGTTCTGCTCCACTACAGACCAAACATGGGTTGTGAGTACTGCACTTGTAGATCGTCTATTTTCACTATTCTTCAAAATCGCCATCCTCCTCCACCCCAACCTCCTCCTTCCCCCTCGATTCTCTAGGAATCCAGGGGGGGCAGTGACGGAGCAGAGACGACCAACCGCTCATTCCGAGTAGAGCAAAGATGACCGTCAGCTCCAGAGACTACGCCCCCACCCTGAGTCTCGCCCTACCTTGGGTTCCTCACTCCGCATTCATCTCATTCTGTTTCAATAAACTGTTGATCTTGAGCGAAGGTGTGGTCTCTTACTAAGTGAATAATACAAAATTGGTGGTGGGTTGTTTGTTTTTGTTTTCTTGAGAGAATTTGTGGTTGATGTTAGAAAGAGGTGAACTCACAAAACATTTCGATCTAATTACTCTCAGACTCTCTGTTCAGGGACAAACATTGCATTGCACTGCAATGGTGTCTAAGGCCTGGGCTACACCTATATGGATCTTTTGCAAAAAGGAATTTTTTTTGTGCATTTGGCCCAAGTTTCAGCCACATGCAAACAGCGTTTTTGGCCACTCAAATGGAGGTTTTTGGAGCCGGATAAATAAGTGAAGATTTTCCAAAATATCCGGATCAGTGGATCTGTGTATAGTCATGCGAAACAGAGCTTTTGAGAAACTATGACGTCACCGCTCATTAGCGCATATCATTTTTACTATAATTAGGTGAGAAATGCAGCTTGTGCATGGAAACTACACGGATATCTATCTGATTGTTCATGTTTTTATATCACTGTTAACAACTGTAAAACTGTGGATATTAACCTACCAATAAGGACCCAGGCCAAATGCCATTGCGCATAGTACACCAACAACAAGTCTATGCGTGGTGTGTGAAACTATTCTCGTGCTGTATTTTGCTCTCCGTTTCATGGTCATGATCATGGAGGGAGAGAGAGAGAGGTCAGGTGTGAATGCAATCGCATCAAATAGTGTGGTTGGTGAGAAGAAAGTATACAGTGGGTCATGTCCAGTACCCAGTCGCAAAGTGCGCCGTGCCACATCTCTCTCCTGTTTAGGTAATAAAGGGTGCACCCTTGACTGCATTCCATTGTCACTGTGCCAGCATGCCGACCATGTGCGCGTGCCTTTATCAGCCTACATTATAACGTGCCATTTATTATACACCTCGAAAATAGCCACTCTACAAGCTCACAACACAACTGGTTGCGGATGCGACACTTCTATAGGTCTGACTCTGCTATTATTTTCTGTGCAGGACTTGCCAGAGCAATGGTAAATTGTCTATCATTTTTAAATTATATGGAGAGAAAAGTCGAGAGTCGGGATTTGGAGATTTACGTGTGACATACATGTGACAGACAATGAAAGAAACATGTTCCACTTCCACTCACAATTTTGGCTTTTAAAATGCGGTACTTATTCCTTCATTAAAAAATATGATTTTTATGCCTATTTTGGCAAGTGCAAATATAATATATAGCCTACAATTGAAACCTGCTACATGCAGTGATTTTCTCCTGTGTTCAATGCGTTTCTGCGTTTGTGTGTGGACAAAGATATCTCTGTCGTATGGGCAGTGATTCTTTTTTTTAAACGGAGGACGAAAATATCCGTTTTGCAAAAGACCCATATAGGCCATATAGGCCTAAGACTCACTATGTATAAGGCATGACAGTGTAAATGTTTTGGGAATGATGTGTTTGCCGACCAGACTATACAGACCGCGGTGAAGTTGGTTTCAAGTTGGATATTCACCCAGTTGGATATTCGAAATTTTTAGGGACTGTCAATAGAGAAAGAGAGACAGACAAAGAGAGGATGGAGAGAGCCTTTTTGTTTTTCACCCTGTCCGTCAGTCCATGTGTGTGTGTGTGTGTGTGTGTGTGTGTGTGTGTGTGTGTGTGTGTGTGTGCGTGTGTGTGTGCGTGTGTCCATCAGCTAATCTTCGGCAACGTTGTCTTGCTCGCAATGTTTTTATCTATACAGTAACTGCAACTGCACCGATATGTGTAAAACTTTGTACGCTCAGAGAACAAGGAAAAACCTCTGATCTGGATTTTTCACATCTGCCTAAAGCTGCACCATCAGGCCGACTTATGTAAAACACATTTTTGAGTGGTGCAACCACTCCCTTACGGAGCTATGTGTGTGGCTGGGTGGGTGGCTGGCTGGCTGGCTGGGTGCCTGGCTGGGTATGAGCACGAAAACAGCATGGTTGTTTTTCACCACCTGTGCGCAACCTAACGCACACACAAACACACAACACACGTATTAACTGTATGATGCTTTCGGGTGTGCCAGTACAATACAGTGACAGTGCAGTACTGTACAGTAGAGGGTACAGTAGACTAGTAGAGGGACCGCCACACGGTAACTCTGTCATTTCTCAACCGTTTCGGACGCAGGGCGGCTCTATAGTATACTAGAGATCATGTGATCAAGACGGATCTACCGTATTGTCCCGAATATAAGACAACTTTGATTATGAGACCATTTTTCAAGACTCATTTGTGTCAAATAGTCTAGTCCCCGATTATAATACGATCCCGTTTTTTTAGGATATTTCCATTGGAAGAACGAAGAACACTTTTTATAGTTCACTGATGTAATTACCTGGCAAATGCTCGGTAGCGACACCTCACCGACAGTGTGCGGGATCTTGTCTTATGCACCTGTCACCAACTTTTTTAGGTGTGCTTTGGCCTTTCTTCAACATTAATTGAACCCGATAAGAAAATTCAGTGTCTGCATTTGACAAATCCTAACTATTAGCAAACAGTAGCTCAGTGCCTCTGCCTTCGGTATGAATTAAGACAGGAGAAGCCACAGATCAAACTGGGGACCTTACTGTTCCCAGATGGCTGCTGTACTTCCTGAGTCATTGCCTCCTATATCAATAACATAAAAAAACACATACATTAATGTTGCTATATCCTGTGTCTGATTGAATGCATTCTCAATTGCAAGCACTTGGTCTAGATTCTAGAACATCATTGGAAGAAATGACCAAGAGTGAATGTTTTAGCCGACATCCTATTTCCTCAGGATATCAGTGAGCTGGTTATAAATAGCAATGCACAAGAGATAAAAAACCATGCAAGCACTTTGTGCCCTATGTGGTACGAGAGTAATTTCCCGGCATATGCTATCTAGACAGCCGTAAAAAGTATAGGGAGCAGAGAAAATCGACACACACACAGCTGTCACACCTTTAGACTGGTGGAGATGCTTACGCTTTATTTTCCTGACTTAGCATGTGCGATAAGTTGTTAAAAGTGGAGAGGAGAGGGTGGTGACTCAGATTGTGAAGAAAACTGCCGAAAGAAATACAGATTGAACTAAAGAAGGAGTAAGCTATGAATTGAAAGATACCTTATCAACAAAACCGACAGAGCTGAACTGCAAACAGCAGACACACCAGTAGTTAAAAGTACTGCCATGAAGCACAACTCTCAGTGAGTACTTAGTGTTTCATTACAGTCATCAATCCTGCCTTGCAGTAGCACTTCTCAGCTGCTCTGAGATCAGCTTAGGTGCAGATATAACTTCATTAGTAAAGACACACACACACACACACACACACACACACACACACACACACACACACACACACACACACACACACACACACACACACACACACACACACACACACACACACACACACACACACACACACACACACACACACACACACACACACACACACACACACACACACACAGCTTTTAGTCCAGCTAGGCTTTTAACAGTCTGCTGATGGCTTGGATATGCGATCCGATCGCTCAAGCACTGCTTCCTTCAAAATCAGAAGCACTTGTGGTTTTGGCTTCCATCTTGCCTCAACTATTACAATATCTTCACCACCCATGTTGTCACATTCACATCATACAGTATGCGTTGTCCTCTGATTCTCTCTCTATTACTTCACCAAGCCCATCCTCCATCTTCTGGTCTTTAGTCATCTCTCCACTCTTACAGTGCCATCCCTCCTCCTCCTCCTCCTTGTCTCCAATGACTAACACAATCCACCTTCAATTCAATTCAATTCAATTCAATTCAATTCAATTCAATTCAATTCAATTCAATTCAATTCAATTCAATTCAATTCAATTCAATTCAATTCAATTCAATTCAATTCAATTCAATTCAATTCAATTCAATTCAATTCAATTCAATTCAATTCAATTCAGCTTTACTGGCATGAGAAAACACATTTACACTGAAAGCAAATATGAGAAACATACATAAGAAATCTATATAGTTTAGCAACTTAAAAACTATAGCTTACGAATCCATGCACGAATTGTGCATTTGCTGTTAGAACTAGTAACATGTAAGCCAGGTTAACTGGGTATAACGCTCTCCCTCCCTCTCCATAGCGCTGCCCTCAGTGTGTCCTTGACACGCAGACAGCACAGTGAACAGCATGAGTCAGGGTCTATTAGCTGGAAGGCAGGGTGAGTCAGGAGTGAGAGACAGAGGAGGAGGGTGGGGGGAGGAGGGGTGGAACCAGGCTGCAGTGGGAGAAGGGGGGGAGGGGTACATGGGAACATAAAGGTGACTTGAGCTACGGTGATGGAGGGCTAAACAGAAGAGGTGGGGGAGGGTCCATTACCTGTCACCTTGCCTTATATCTTGAGGTCTGAGTACATGCATGCACACGCATGTGTGTGTGTCAGTGTCAGTGTGTATGTGTGGCTGCAAATTGGATGACAAGCCAATACAGTAATTAAGTGAGAAGGCGTTTTTCCTAAAAAAGAAGCAAATAATGGAGTTTTGTCACATGTTTGTCACGAGTTTTGTTACATGTGGCCTTGCCTGTCGACAACAGAGTCCATCACACTGAATAATTTACCACAGATGCCAAGAGACGGGACCTGCTCAATATACTGATCAATATGTTTTGGTGTTTAGAGGTTGTTGTCTGTGTGACTATTATGTGTGCGTGCGTGCAACGGTGTGTGCGAGCGTTAGTGACTACTCCTTTATCTTTGTCCATGATAGCAAGACATGAGCACGCACACATGCATGCAGTATGCACACATTCACACACACACACACACACACACACACACACACACACACACACACACACACAGGGCTACAGGCAACAAACCATTGGAGGCTTGAGAACCCTCATATTTTGAGATGAGTCAGCCCATTGATGATAGAGTGAGACGATTGAAGATGAATTACAGTACTCGAGCACTCTCCACACAATAGCTCTACCCCTCCTGTACACCTCTCCATAGACAGCACTTCTATACTCACAGAGTTGTTGGACTGGGTAGGATCCTACAACTGGGTATAGGACCCTTCAACGTTGGAGCTATGTTTAGCTAGCACAGGACACATTTCGCCTAAAATCGATCCTACCTGTTGCCTTTGGAATTTGGATAATTTACATTTAATTGTTGTTTTTTGGCCCACATTTGGCGCACTACATGATTACGCAACATTTCTACATAATTATGCAACATCTTGAACAGGAAAGGCTGCGGCAGCAGCAAACATGCGATCTGCCTTTATGGACAGATCGCATACATCGTGTTAGCTCTTGCTGCTAACATCGTTAGCGTTTTTACTGAGTCAATACAACGGAGAACAGCCCAACGGACCCCTGTTTGTGTGTGTGTCCCTCTCCCTCCCCATCTCCTCTGGCATGAGCTGAGCAACGGCAAGGCTGCAGAACATCATCACTAACATAAATAATATCGGCATTTACCCAAATGAACATAATACCGTATCTTAGATCACATCAGCATATAATAACAAGTAAGACGCCCTGAGGGCAAGATGCGTGCACGCATCCACCTGGGTGACGGGCCTGACAGCAGACTGCTGGGCGAGCGCTGGCGCTTTGGCATGGGGGGGTCAGATCAACATATGGAATGAATTCTGTACTTGTCTTATATGGAGCGAGCGTGTCTTGAGTTTTCAGGGTTTGATGAGGTCAGATCAACATTTGGAATGTCAGAACAGGTCAGCTCCATATATGGAGCTCTAAGTGTGGCAGGGGGGGCAGTGTCTTGAGTGTACAGGGTTTGATGAGGGCCCAGGTAGGGCCGGGTCTTAATATCCGGGCCTGTTGAGAACTCTAGTTTTCGCCGGCTGCTGGGTGCGGCTGTACTAATAGCTTTGGGGTTGGCCCGTCTAGAGTTCGAATGGTCAGGTATCAGTCAAAAGGGAGACATCGAAGAGGAAGGACGGGTGGGATAGGATCAACATTATGGAATGTCAGAACAGGTACTGTAAGCTCCATATATGGAGATTTAAGGGTTTGAGATTTGAGGTCAGACGTAGACTTTCTAGCCGGCTCCATATATGCAGATCTACGTAGGTGATCTAGGTGATGATCCAGTCGGCTATCCAGGGTTTTCAAGCACCTGGCACAAACCCAATGATGACCAACCAGGCCAATGCAGAGCAAGCCACCCTGGAGCCCTGTACCTTAGAGATTTGTATTTAAGGAATAATATTATATAGCCTATAACAGGCTACTAGATGTGAGGGTCGCATAGCGGCCCGTTTTTATAACCACACTGCTGTGGCACAAGCCTCTCCTCTCCTCTCCACTGACACAGCTTTCAAGGGATCTGGTTACAGCCTATATTTGATGCAGCTGGAGAGTTCACTTACACAAGATACACAAACACACACACACTGGGACATACATTCTGCATTATGTAGGCTACACAAGCTCACAAAAGCATAATGTGACTGCAAACAAGATAGTCAAGATACATAACTTCACAACAATACCCACACACACACACACACACACACACACACACGCACACGCACACGCACACGCACACGCACACGCGCACACACACGCGCACACACACACACACACACACACACACACACACACACACACACACACACACACACACACACACACACACACACACACACACACACACACACACAAAGAGAGAAGCACAAATAGAGAAACAAATACATCCATACACACTTTAGCCCAGTGAGTGTCCAGCCACACCCTGCTGAGACACACCCTGCTGAGCCATTAGGAAGACGGATGGCATGCCAGAGGAAATGGTGAGTGTGGTGAGATGCATTAATGATGTGATAATGACAGGATCATCAGGAGCCAGTCAGGCAGAGATATTAGAGACACCCTACTACTGTACAACACAGATACAGCTTGAAACACATAAACATTACAAACGTACTATTTTTCAACTTGAAATTTCTTTTTTAATTTTGCATTTATTTTGTTCAATGTTTTCTCTAGGGACAATTTTTTTGCTAACTAAAATTAATGAGTCTTTAAAATCATTCAAATGCAATGATAATAACCCCACATAGAAAGCTATAGTGTCAAGCTAATTTTAGGCAAGAATAGCAGCAAGCTCACCAACTTGGTGTTGATAGAAAAAAGCAGTCTAAGTACAGTTGCAAGGGAGGTAGAATGAGGCGTGAGTGAGAGACAGACACTAGAGACCAAGAGACAGAGACAGACAGAGAGTGAGAGTGAGAGTGAGAGTGAGAGTGAGAGTGAGAGTGAGAGTGAGAGAGAGAGAGAGAGAGAGAGAGAGAGAGAGACTGTTGTGCTGAAAGCTATCATAACTGCACTTGTGAGTGTCTCTGACCACTGGGCAGACGGCTAACAAGACAACATACTGGAGGAAAAATTTCTAAATTTACCCGCTTGTGATCATGCTTTTCAGGAGAAACCCCAACAGGTGTAATAGCAGCTGTGGACTATGTGCAAGTGTGAGAGGCTCATGTGGCTGTGCGTGCGTGCGTGCGTGCGTGCGTGCGTGCGCGGGGGTTTATTTTCAGAGTCTGCAAAGAGTCAGGCCTTTCATGTATCTGCAACAGTCAAAGAGTCAGGCCTTTCATGTATCTGTAACAGTCAAAGAGTCAGGCCTTTCATGTTTCTGCAACAGTCAAAGAGTCAGGCCTTTCATGTTTCTGCAACAGTCAAAGAGTCAGGCCTTTCATGTATCTGCAACAGTCAAAGAGTCAGGCCTTTCATGTATCTGCAACAGTCAAAGAGTCAGGCCTTTCATGTATCTGCAACAGTCAAAGAGTCAGGCCTTTCATGTATCTGCAACAGTCAAAGAGTCAGGCCTTTCATGTATCTGCAACAGTCAAAGAGTCAGGCCTTTCATGTATCTGCAACAGTCAAAGAGTCAGGCCTTTCATGTATCTGCAACAGTCAAAGAGTCAGGCCTTTCATGTATCTGCAACAGTCAAAGAGTCAGGCCTTTCATGTATCTGTAACAGTCAAAGCCAAGGGAAAAAGTAGCAACCATAACGAGCACAAGAAATAAATGGTAAGAGTATAGAGAGATGAGACACACAGAGGGCAAGGGAGGACAGAAAAAATGTGCAGCGTGCCAAACAATCCAGAGACAGACGGCAGAGAGAAAAGATAACAAGAGCCTCTGTGCGATATTGAGCAATGCTAAACACATTGCTGGACACATGGAGACAGAAGAGAGATATAGCAGACAAAATGCATCGATTAAAAACAACCTTAAGTTCACACGAACCGAGTTTACAAAGGCGGCTGAGTGCCAAGTGTCACACTACCAGTGTGAATGAACATAGGAATAAGCCTGAATAAGCCCATTGTGTGACCTGCTAACTCCTGTAGTGTAGGTGTTAAGCGACGTGCGATTGATGTCATTAACATAGCGTCCACACAAAGATAAAATCACCAATGCAACACTGGTGTTGGTGAAACATACAGTAAGTGCAGAGGCAACTAGAAAAAGTGCCCTTCTGGGCACAGGTCTCCACCAGGAGGATAGGAGTGTGTGTGATGTTTGGCAAAATGTTTAGGAGTAATATAAACATGTTTTTTTGTTTGTTGAGGATGAGGATAGAATTCTGGATGAGCAGGACATGTGCAGCATTTTGTACAAAACGGGCCACTCCTGAAAACTTTGGAAGGCAATGTTAGCCAATCAGTGTAGAATCTGACAAAATCCAACAGACTCGTCTTGATCACATGACTACAGAGATCATGTGTATCGATTTGCGTGACATTTGGATGAAATCTGTGCGACTAACATAAGCAATATGTTTTGCAGAAATCGGCCTCATGGTGGCGCTATAACCGGTAGATGTGGAGGGATGCAGGGACAATGTTTTTCCATGGCCTCTAGGGAGTGCGCATACATAAGTTGTATACAGATCGATGCAGTTATAGCTAAAAACAGGAATTGGCCTGTTATAGCGCATGGAATGTCGCCCTCGGCCTAGTGGAAATGTGCGTGTATAATTTCATGGAAATTGCACACTGTGTTTGTGATTTGTGGCATTTTGTTCGAAACGGACCAATCATGTGAGCCTTGGAAGCCAATCTTAGCCAATCAGGATGGAAGATGGGAAATGGTGCAGATCCGTGTTGATCACATGACTATGGAGATAGTGTATACCGAATTGTGTGATGTATGGATAAAATGTGTACGAGTAATCTACAGAAATGTGTTTTGCCTAAATCAGGCCGTTGAGGAATATTTGGGGCAGAAGTTCGTCGTTGGCATCCAGGGAGTGTGTGTGCAAAGTTTGGCATGGATCGGGCCAACGGTGGCAGAGATTAGCTGGTAACAGACGGACGGAAGGAAGGAAGGAAGGAAGGAAGGAAGGACGGACGCACACACGGACGGAGTGCAAAACATACTCTCTCCCCATGCCTTCAGCCTGGTGGAGACAAGTGTTCACTAGATCCTGTTTCCCCTTGGTTAGGGAGGCCATATGTAGCATTGTTCTCGTCCACAGTGATCTCTACAGGTCAATAGACCAATAAGCCCAATAAACAGCAAAAAAGACCTAAACAACTCTGAATCATTCTTTCATGCTCATATCTGTACCATGCAGGGAAGGTTTTAAGAAGGATAACCGAGATGGCATTTTCATATACACATAAATTGGATGCAAGACCCTATTTTGATTGATTTAATTTGGGGAATTTGTGTGTGTACACGTGCGCTGCATGTCTCTCTCTCCCCATGTCTCTCTCCCTCTATCCTGTCAATCTTCACTTAAACATCTGTCAATTTTCAGTTAAACATCTATCAATAAAGGCAGAATTAAATCATAATTTTATATGAAGATTGACAGGATAGAGGGAGAGATAGAGGGAGAGAGAGACACGCAGCAAAGGTCGTCGGGAACGGGATCCGAACCCGTGACACGCTGCCACGCCACCCCAGAGCCCAGGAGCCTGGACCGCCATGCCATTGACTGGTAGTATGTGTAGCTTTGAAAGTTTTCCTACATCTCCCCCCATTGGTTAAAAACTTGAAATACTAGATTATAAAATTAGAGAGAGATGAGGTTTTGGATGATTCAGAAAAACCCAAATGAAGAACTACGGTATTACTGCTTAAGGAGCTGTGTCCACAGAAAGCATTCTTTGGGCTGCCAGCACCTTTCTGCCAAGCATCGTGTTTCAGCCACCTCTGCATCTATCGTTGTTTGGCCACTTCAAGTAGTCAGTAGAAAGTAATAATATCTAGGACTTAGGCCTATATCGCTTTTCATGGTACTCAAAGACGCTTTACATGTGTGGAGGCCAGAGGAGGGAACATAAGAAAAGTAGTTAAACTTTTCCATCAACATCACAATTGATGGACACGGTACTTAAAATATCAGTATAATTTGGGAAAGAGTCTTAGCTCATGTGAGACATAGCAGTGGGAATGGTTCAAGTTGGTAAGGTAGTATTTGACTGTAAAGTACTGTGTAAAGTCCTTGTTTCCCTCTACAACAAATCAATTTGCTGAAAATAGCAGATCTACAAGCTTTGCTACAAGCAAACATGTTTTGGAGAATTAACATAAAATCACATCCGCTAAAGAAATCCTCTTGGAACTGAAAAAACAAATAAAATAAAAACATATGAAATACTATGAACTTTTAACATACAAGGCTGAAGGAGCAATACTCTTCTGAGGCAAGAGCAGAATACATACCAAAATATATAGCGGAAGCTTTCAGAGCTTTTTACAGAGATTTATATGCAGACTTAGACACCACTTAAGTAAATAATCAAATCAAAGACTTCTTTTCTAAAATACATTGCCCATCACCAACAGAGGAGGAGGCACTTGAAATGATAAAATCAATAACACAACAGGAAGTTTTGAAAACCATCAAATCACCAGGAACAGACGGATTTCCTGGAGAATTGTATGGAGTCTTTGCAGAACAGGGTCTGAAGCTATTATCTCTGTGTTACATGAAGAGGGAAGGGCCTAAACTACTGTACATTTGAGGAATGTAGACCAAGAGCATGTTATACAATGACTTATATTTTACCAATATTATGGCACAAAGAATACAGACAAATGATGCAAAATAGATTACACGTGATAAAACAGGGTTTATTCCACTTCAACAGGGAGCAATTAACATAAGAAGAAGAATAAATATCACATCAAGAGCCCAACAGAATAAAGAATCATTCTTATTGTTTATATTATTTAGGGGTTACATCCTGACACCGTATATATTGAGGAATAAATCAAGATATATGTTTACTCCAAGCAAAGCGTTCATTTGCTCACATAAATTAGAAATGTTTGTGCTATGGAGAGGAAACCTAGCTACATTCTGAAAAGTCAACGGTAGCATGTGCAACTCAAATTGTCAGGGCACACCTGCCCTGATGAAGACTCCTGTGAGTCGAAACATGTTGGCTGTTTTTAACTTTTCTAAATAAAGTACCTTGACTTTTATCCACCCTCTCCATATTTTTACCTTTTTGAGTGCTCGGATCGTTGTGCCTGGTTTTCTGGTATTCCAATCCCACGGATCTTTGTAGCACCAGTCCACTTTATTTTTTACTTTAATTGCACCTCCATCGAGCACCTGGTTGACTCTCTCTTTGTCAAATCTGTCATTTGGACCAAACATCCAATAGACTGCAACCCTTCTTCTGTTGATCTACTGGCCACATAACACCCAATAACCAAAACAAAAACCAATTTAAACAGAAATCAAATGCCAAAGGAGACAGATTTGGCATAACCTGAGGAAACTGCCCTCCAACACAACCACACAGGCCTATGTTTGTACGTTTAAAGAAAATGGTCATTGTTACCACTGAGGAGATCTCGAGTCTGACCCTCTTTCTGTCTCTCTAGAGTCTAGCCTATCTCTAGCCCTCTCCTCTCCTAACCCTTCCATCATCCCCCCAGCTAATTTAAAGCCGCTGGTGATCAGTCTGCTGCTCATCACCCTGTAATTAGTTCTGGAGGAGTATAATAGCAGATGGAGGGGAAATCATCATTCTCCCTGATGATCTTTCTCTCTCAGCCACACACGCACGCACACACACCCTCATTCCCTCACATATTCCCTTGAGCTGTCTCACATCCTAGATTAATCTCTGTCCTCATCTTTCACTCATCCAGCTTCCATCCCATTCACCTCAAGATCGGCCTTTTCAGCTCAAACCACCCGCCGGTCCCCTTTCTGTCTTTCACTGCCCCTGCACACTGCTATCACCTTTCACTGGACATATCGCAAGCCATGGTTTGTCGGAGGCGTATATTTTCAACTTATTTACCCATCATGCACTTTGCTAAAAATAAATCAGCCCCACAGATCTCGGACAGTGTGGTGTGTCATTGACCTCTCCACGCCCACTAGTAATAGGCTAGTTTTCCTGCTCAGCCTTGTGTAGACGCCTATCCTTGTTATTGGGAAGGGCATCGCTCTCTGCACTGACATGACACAGCAATATCGTCCGCCTACACCACCCGATTCGTGTGTGGACACGCGTGTGTGTATACACTGTATAGCAGAGGTCTGGGACGGTCTGGTATATGGGTCTACCAAATGAGGAGGTGTTTTCTGCCTATCCCCCCCCCCCCCCAAACACACACACACACACACACACACACGCACACACACACACACACACACACACACACACACACACACACACACACACACACACACACACACACACACACACACACACACACACACACAGTGGTACTATGTTAGCACAATTGTAGCACACACCTATATCCGTAGAAACTGCTGGTACATCAAACGTTATTTACATGGATTAGCCACAGTGCAACAGTGATCCTTTGAGTGAGTAGGGAATAAAGTAGCCAGATTATTCTGGACCTAAGGCCCAAACCGCACCAATGCAAGTCCTTGCAACAAAACTGTTTAAGGACTCATTATTGCAACTGCCACTGGGGATAATGGTTTCATGCTACTACATGCAACTACTTGCAACCGTTTGGTTGCAAGGAGTTGCTTGAATCATCCATGGTAAGAAAAACAAAACAAAAAAAAACACAGGTCGCAAAATTCGTCAGGGGTGTGTCCAGGCCAATATTGCTAGTTAAGCACAGTGGTGGAAAGTAACAAAGTACATTTACTAGTACAAGTACTTGTCAGTGACAAGTTGTCACGGTTTACAGTGAGGTGAGGTACTGTACATGACCCAAGCGCAGGAACTCAAACTCAGAACAAAGGCAGGAGAAGAAGATCTCATAAACTTGACTTTACTTGGTAAATGACATAGGAGCTCATCATCCAACCTGGCTCAGCTGGTCCCTACAGGTGATGGCACTCAGGGCAATCAGACTATCAGAGTCAGAGGAGAGTCTGGCGTGGGTTAGCCTCGATAACCGTTAGCTCAGGCTAGGCGTGGGTCATCACAGAGCAGAGGGCACATGCTGGTCATCAAGGGAAAGGGGACATCAGGGCGTCCAAATATTGTACTTTTACTCCACTACATTTATTTGAAAAATGTAGTTACTAGTTACTTTGTAGATTCAATATTATTACAAAACATACATTAACCACTACAACCCTATAGATTTCGGCCATTTGAAAATAGCCTATCTATAAGCTCACAATGCGTCATGATGCGATGCATTGTGAGCTTGTAGATTTTCATACATTTGAAAACATTCTGCATAATGAGTACTTTTACTTTTGGTACTTGCATGATGCCAAATTGCCAATACTTATTTGTACTTTTACTCAAGTAAATGTTGAATTCCGGACTTCTACTTGTAACAGAGAATTTCCATATTGCAGGATTGATACTTTTACTTAATTAAACAATGTGAGTATTTTTTCCACCACTGGTTACGCAGCAGGTT
This sequence comes from Electrona antarctica, assembly GCF_951216825.1. NCBI lineage: Eukaryota > Metazoa > Chordata > Actinopteri > Myctophiformes > Myctophidae > Electrona > Electrona antarctica. The sequence goes on from NC_136792.1 coordinate 26,913,506, forward strand.
ATCTGGGCACAAACCACAGCGCACTGCGCAAAGGGCTTGTAAGCCTCTGAATTAGTCATGGGTGTCAACTGCTGTCCATTGCTGTCAACTGAGTCTGAGTATGCTACTAATACTAATTGAAATAAATGCATTTGTATCCCCTTCTCTCTCCTCAATGCTCTCCTCAATGTGCATGCAAAGAAACTCATGTACTCATCTAACTTATGCTCTACCTCGCTCCAAGCATTGTTCTATTCACCCCAAATAGTTTCTGACTCAACTTAAATTCTCAGCTGTGTGTGTGTGTGTGTGTGTGTGTGTGTGTGTGTGTGTGTGTGTGTGTGTGTGTGTGTGTGTGTGTGTGTGTGTGTGTGTGCATGCGCGCGTGCGTGTGCGTGCATGCGTGTGTGCGTGATTATCAAATCATACTTCTCATAATCTCCTTGCCTTCTGAATGTATTGTTTTCCTGGGTCTTTTGAGTTGAAACAGACATTCAGATGGATAGTGAGTTGAGTGAAATAAAACACATAATACACTTATTTTTTATTGAGATTATATCTGCAATTGTACTCCAAGCCACAGACATAATTCTGTTGTGGCGCTCAGAGGCCATTAGCAGGCTGGTGATGTCATCTGTGGAAACAGGGCAGATGCTCGCCTGCAGCTCTGCAGGTCAAAACATCTATTATAAATAAAGCAATTGCCTTCCACCACAGATCAGAGACCATCTATGAATAACTCTTTTTAAAATCCCACATTTTACTGGCAAAAATGAAGTGGGCTTGGCAGGCTTGCCAGCATTGATTCATGACTCCTGGGTAGCGAATACTTGCTTACTTTATCTTTTGAAAGCCGTTGTTATGGACAGTTTTGTCCATCTAGTTGGTACAAGACAGATGTGAGTGCCTCACTGCCTCTGCAGAGGTCAATGGAGAACGCTGCCAAGTGGTTTTTGCGTGGAATCTCACAAGACTGTAATCTGATTACAAGCTGTAAATGTGTTCCGAATAAGTACCCAGTTAATGGCTGAGGCGTGAACTCTCATAATTTCCCAAAATGGCAAAGATCAGCAACAGCAACCAACCAGTTGTGCTTTAGGAACAGACACATGCCTGTACATTATACACATCACATACAGGCGATCACAAACACACGTCATCAGTGTCACACCTACTCTCCCACACACACTCAGTGTAGCAGTAGGCTATTTGTATTGCACTTCATGGTCCCTAATCAGACCCAAAAAACCAAGAATACACTCATACATGTACTGTTTTGTGTTCTATGAATACTGTACATGCTTGCAGAGAGCACAAAAGAGAGAAAAACAGAGAGACACTACGTTTTAAGTTATATTTTATTGATCCCTTGAGGTCATTTGACCTATTAGTTACTTGCCAGAATTTGAACCCAGGCATGTTGAGTACACCAAGGTTTTATGTTAGAATTGTTGAGTATGGGTCCCCAGCATGTAGAAACTGCCGGATGCTAACTTGCATATGTTGAGCAATTTTCATAATTGGCATAATATGTGACCATACCATTAACAAGCTATAAGGGGGGGGGGGGGGGGGGAAATCAAAATTTCCTCATGCATTATGTAGCATGTGATGTGTCAAAATAACTAGGGGGTTTTCATGATGCTGAATCCATTCCAAGCATTCGTTTTGCACAAAAAAACACTCATTTGGCTAAAACGACAATAGCCGGCATCACAAATGTGATGATGTCAGCACATTTGGGTGCCTATGGCACGTTGGCCGTTTTTAGCCCAATGAGTGTTTTTTTCCCCCAAAACTAATGGATTCAGCAATTTGGGGTTCAGTGTCTTGCCCAAGGACACTTTGACATGTAGCCGGGATTCAAACCGCCAACCCATGGATCATTGGATGACCTGCTCTAGCTCCTGAGCCACAGTCACCCTGTGGTATGCAACCATACCATTGTTAATGGTATGGTCACATATTATGCCAATTATGAAAATTGCTCAACATATGCAAGTTAGCATCCGGCAGTTTCTACATGCTGGGAACCCATACTCAACATTTCTAACATAAAACCTTGGTGTACTCAACATGCCTGGGTTCACATTCTGGCAAGTGAACTAATAGGTCAAATGAGAAAGATTAATTTCCTCAAGGAAATATCCTAACTATGTGAAGCAGTGGGCAGCTACTGAAAACTGCCCGGCAACCATCTCCAGGCGTCCAGCTCTTGAAAGAGAACGATTCTAAGTTTACACAGTAGGGCTCATACCGTTTTAATCTTCACATCGTGGTAATAATCTTTCCTTATCAGGTCATCATTTTCATTTCCTTCTGCTCTTCTAGAGTGCTTGTTTCAACTGTGGAAAATAACTGGTGCAGTGTCCGTACTGGTGCTAACTCAATGTAAAATTGGCCCAGTGAGGCTCATATACTGTACTGTAGCAACAGAATCCATCAGTGCTGGTTCAGCAAAATGCAGCCGACACAACCTTTACATTTCAATGACAACACAGCCAGGGTGTAACAGGGATAAGCCTTCAATGTCAGCGCCTATAAGCAGCCCATGTAAACGAAGCATTCAATCTTAAGCCAGAGCTAGCAGGGGAAAGCTCAGATATGAAATATGGCTTTTTTTAATCAACAGCTTTTGGGTGGAATATATAAATAGCCAAAATGTTGACAGTTGTTGAAATCATGTTGTTGAAATCATGACAGCACTATTGGTTCAGTACTGATGAATATTTCACTTTGTCTCTCTCTCTGTGGATGTCAGAAAGGACATGTTCCTGTGACCTGATGGTGTGACTTTCGAACATGTCTTTTTTACTCAGTCCAATCTTCTTTTTTTCTCCACTCTTTCTCCTTATTTCTCTCTCTCTCTCTCTCTCTCTCTCTCTCTCTCTCTCTGCCATCCTCAACCAACACCCCCCCCCCACCCATAGTTGAGTGGATCTTATTTACTAGTGTGACGATAGTCGTCCAGGCCTGCCACGGCCGTGATGTCATCATTTAGCTGTGGATAGGAATTATCAGGATTGGTCTTGTCCTCCCGGCGAGAAACGCTACACAGTAAAATCCCTAGTGTTCATTTAACATAGAAGAGTGTGCAGATGGAACCAAATGGACCGTTTTGGTTCTATTTGAGTTCCATTTATATTAAGGACTTTACTGTGCAAATGCACCCCTGCATAAACTCAACAACAACGTCCTCTAGTCGCTTATATCCTGCCTGTCACTCTACTGTTATCTCCCTCGCCCGACTACTGTACATAATCGGCTCCTATTAAACCGTCCTCCGTCCAGTTTCTCTCGCTCCTCTCCATCTTCACCCCCTCTGCCTCATTTCCTTCATGGCACCCCCTTTAGCCTCAGCACCGACTCACAAAGTCCACCCCCCCATCCTCAGTTTGTGCTCCAAAATCCCCCGTCCCTCTCCCACATTCTGCAATTCTTCTCTCTTGTTTTGTTTCTCCCGTTTTACGTTATTCCTATCTGTTTAAGCCCTTAAAACTGGGAAAGCATCTGTGTCATATTAGATTTTTGCGTTGGCTATTTAAAAAATCACACCCGTGTGAACTGAGTGGTGCAACTACACATTTATTGTTATAGTTACGTCACATACTAACCATAGCAACCATGCTCGTTTCTTTGGTTTCTAACCATAGCAACCATGCTCGTTTTTTTGGTACGAACAAACACGGGTACAAAGCCAGTTGTTGGAGTGGTTTGCACCACTCAAAAATAGCAGACCCACTACAAGCGTGCCGTGTTGTGTGAGCTTGTACATGCTATGTTTTAAAATGTATTGAAAATGTATTTAGAAGGCATTTATAGGATCGGCCTCAAGACTTAAGGGGTTAATTACTCTCTCTCTCTCTCTCTCTCTCTCTCTCTCTCTCTCTCTCTCTCTCTCTCTAAATAGTAGTGTGGTGGTGGTGGTGGTGGTACAGTAGTGATATAAAGAGTAGTGTGGTGGTGGTGGTGGTGGTGGTGGTGTTACAGTAGTGATATAAAGAGTAGTGTGGTGGTGGTGGTACAGTAGTGATGTAAAGAGTAGTGTGGTGGTGGTACAGTAGTGATGTAAAGAGTAGTGTGGTGGTGGTACAGTAGTGATATAAAGAGTAGTGTGGTGGTGGTGGTACAGTAGTGATGTAAAGAGTAGTGTGGTGGTGGTACAGTAGTGATGTAAAGAGTAGTGTGGTGGTGGTACAGTAGTGATATAAAGAGTAGTGTGGTGGTGGTGGTACAGTAGTGATGTAAAGAGTAGTGTGGTGGTGGTACAGTAGTGATGTAAAGAGTAGTGTGGTGGTGGTACAGTAGTGATATAAAGAGTAGTGGTGGTGGTACAGTAGTGATGTAAAGAGTAGTGTGGTGGTGGTGGTGGTGGTACAGTAGTGATGTAAAGAGTAGTGTGGTGGTGGTGGTACAGTAGTGATATAAAGAGTAGTGTGGTGGTGGTACAGTAGTGATATAAAGAGTAGTGTGGTGGTACAGTAGTGATGTAAAGAGTAGTGTGGTGGTGGTGGTACAGTAGTGATATAAAGAGTAGTGTGGTGGTACAGTAGTGATGTAAAGAGTAGTGTGGTGGTGGTACAGTAGTGATGTAAAGAGTAGTGTGGTGGTGGTACAGTAGTGATGTAAAGAGTAGTGTGGTGGTGGTGGTGGTACAGTAGTGATGTAAAGAGTAGTGTGGTGGTGGTGGTACAGTATGTAAAGAGTAGTGTGGTGGTGGTACAGTAGTGATGTAAAGAGTAGTGTGGTGGTGGTACAGTAGTGATGTAAAGAGTAGTGTGGTGGTGGTACAGTAGTGATGTAAAGAGTAGTGTGGTGGTGGTGGTGGTACAGTAGTGATGTAAAGAGTAGTGTGGTGGTGGTACAGTAGTGATGTAAAGAGTAGTGTGGTGGTGGTGGTGGTACAGTAGTGATGTAAAGAGTAGTGTGGTGGTGGTGGTACAGTATGTAAAGAGTAGTGTGGTGGTGGTACAGTAGTGATGTAAAGAGTAGTGTGGTGGTGGTACAGTAGTGATATAAAGAGTAGTGTGGTGGTGGTACAGTAGTGATGTAAAGAGTAGTGTGGTGGTGGTACAGTAGTGATATAAAGAGTAGTGTGGTGGTACAGTAGTGATGTAAAGAGTAGTGTGGTGGTGGTACAGTAGTGATGTAAAGAGTAGTGTGGTGGTGGTGGTGGTGGTGGTGGTGGTACAGTAGTGATGTAAAGAGTAGTGTGGTGGTGGTACAGTAGTGATATAAATAGTAGTGTGGTGGTGGTACAGTAGTGATGTAAAGAGTAGTGTGGTGGTGGTACAGTAGTGATGTAAAGAGTAGTGTGGTGGTGGTGGTACAGTAGTGATATAAAGAGTAGTGTGGTGGTGGTACAGTAGTGATGTAAAGAGTAGTGTGGTGGTGGTACAGTAGTGATGTAAAGAGTAGTGTGGTGGTGGTACAGTAGTGATGTAAAGAGTAGTGTGGTGGTGGTGGTGGTGGTACAGTAGTGATGCAAAGAGTAGTGTGGTGGTGGTGGTACAGTAGTGATGTAAAGAGTAGTGTGGTGGTGGTACACTAGTGATATAAAGAGTAGTGGTGGTGGTACAGTAGTGATATAAAGAGTAGTGTGGTGGTGGTGGTACAGTAGTGATGTAAAGAGTAGTGTGGTGGTGGTACAGTAGTGATGTAAAGAGTAGTGTGGTGGTGGTACAGTAGTGATGTAAAGAGTAGTGTGGTGGTGGTACAGTAGTGATATAAAGAGTAGTGTGGTGGTGGTACAGTAGTGATATAAAGAGTAGTGTGGTGGTGGTACAGTAGTGATGTAAAGAGTAGTGTGGTGGTGGTACAGTAGTGATATAACGAGTAGTGTGGTGGTGGTACAGTAGTGATGTAAAGAGTAGTGTGGTGGTGGTACAGTAGTGATATAACGAGTAGTGTGGTGGTGGTACAGTAGTGATGTAAAGAGTAGTGTGGTGGTGGTACAGTAGTGATGTAAAGAGTAGTGTGGTGGTGGTGGTGGTACAGTAGTGATGTAAAGAGTAGTGTGGTGGTGGTACAGTAGTGATGTAAAGAGTAGTGTGGTGGTGGTACAGTAGTGATGTAAAGAGTAGTGTGGTGGTGGTACAGTAGTGATGTAAAGAGTAGTGTGGTGGTGGTGGTGGTGGTACAGTAGTGATGTAAAGAGTAGTGTGGTGGTGGTGGTACAGTAGTGATGTAAAGAGTAGTGTGGTGGTGGTACACTAGTGATATAAAGAGTAGTGTGGTGGTGGTGGTGGTGGTGGTGGTGGTGGTACAGTAGTGATGTAAAGAGTAGTGTGGTGGTGGTACAGTAGTGATGTAAAGAGTAGTGTGGTGGTGGTACAGTAGTGATATAACGAGTAGTGTGGTGGTGGTACAGTAGTGATGTAAAGAGTAGTGTGGTGGTGGTACAGTAGTGATATAAAGAGTAGTGTGGTGGTGGTACAGTAGTGATATAAAGAGTAGTGTGGTGGTGGTACAGTAGTGATATAAAGAGTAGTGTGGTGGTGGTACAGTAGTGATGTAAAGAGTAGTGTGGTGGTGGTACAGTAGTGATGTAAAGAGTAGTGTGGTGGTGGTACAGTAGTGATGTAAAGAGTAGTGTGGTGGTGGTACAGTAGTGATATAAAGAGTAGTGTGGTGGTGGTACAGTAGTGATATAAAGAGTAGTGTGGTGGTGGTACAGTAGTGATATAAAGAGTAGTGTGGTGGTGGTACAGTAGTGATGTAAAGAGTAGTGTGGTGGTGGTACAGTAGTGATGTAAAGAGTAGTGTGGTGGTGGTACAGTAGTGATATAACGAGTAGTGTGGTGGTGGTACAGTAGTGATGTAAAGAGTAGTGTGGTGGTGGTACAGTAGTGATGTAAAGAGTAGTGTGGTGGTGGTACAGTAGTGATATAAAGAGTAGTGTGGTGGTGGTACAGTAGTGATGTAAAGAGTAGTGTGGTGGTGGTACAGTAGTGATATAAAGAGTAGTGTGGTGGTGGTACAGTAGTGATATAACGAGTAGTGTGGTGGTGGTACAGTAGTGATGTAAAGAGTAGTGTGGTGGTGGTACAGTAGTGATATAAAGAGTAGTGTGGTGGTGGTACAGTAGTGATATAAAGAGTAGTGTGGTGGTGGTACAGTAGTGATATAAAGAGTAGTGTGGTGGTGGTACAGTAGTGATGTAAAGAGTAGTGTGGTGGTGGTACAGTATTGATGTAAAGAGTAGTGTGGTGGTGGTACAGTAGTGATGTAAAGAGTAGTGTGGTGGTGGTACAGTAGTGATATAAAGAGTAGTGTGGTGGTGGTACAGTAGTGATATAAAGAGTAGTGTGGTGGTGGTACAGTAGTGATATAAAGAGTAGTGTGGTGGTGGTACAGTAGTGATGTAAAGAGTAGTGTGGTGGTGGTACAGTAGTGATGTAAAGAGTAGTGTGGTGGTGGTACAGTAGTGATATAACGAGTAGTGTGGTGGTGGTACAGTAGTGATGTAAAGAGTAGTGTGGTGGTGGTACAGTAGTGATATAAAGAGTAGTGTGGTGGTGGTACAGTAGTGATATAAAGAGTAGTGTGGTGGTGGTACAGTAGTGATATAAAGAGTAGTGTGGTGGTGGTACAGTAGTGATGTAAAGAGTAGTGTGGTGGTGGTACAGTAGTGATGTAAAGAGTAGTGTGGTGGTGGTACAGTAGTGATATAAAGAGTAGTGTGGTGGTGGTACAGTAGTGATGTAAAGAGTAGTGTGGTGGTGGTACAGTAGTGATGTAAAGAGTAGTGTGGTGGTGGTACAGTAGTGATATAAAGAGTAGTGTGGTGGTGGTACAGTAGTGATATAAAGAGTAGTGTGGTGGTGGTACAGTAGTGATATAAAGAGTAGTGTGGTGGTGGTACAGTAGTGATGTAAAGAGTAGTGTGGTGGTGGTACAGTAGTGATGTAAAGAGTAGTGTGGTGGTGGTACAGTAGTGATATAACGAGTAGTGTGGTGGTGGTACAGTAGTGATGTAAAGAGTAGTGTGGTGGTGGTACAGTAGTGATATAAAGAGTAGTGTGGTGGTGGTACAGTAGTGATATAAAGAGTAGTGTGGTGGTGGTACAGTAGTGATATAAAGAGTAGTGTGGTGGTGGTACAGTAGTGATGTAAAGAGTAGTGTGGTGGTGGTGGTGGTACAGTAGTGATGTAAAGAGTAGTGTGGTGGTGGTACAGTAGTGATGTAAAGAGTAGTGTGGTGGTGGTACAGTAGTGATGTAAAGAGTAGTGTGGTGGTGGTGGTGGTGGTACAGTAGTGATGTAAAGAGTAGTGTGGTGGTGGTACAGTAGTGATGTAAAGAGTAGTGTGGTGGTGGTGGTACAGTAGTGATGTAAAGAGTAGTGTGGTGGTGGTACAGTAGTGTACAGTAGTGTGGTGGTGGTACAGTAGAGTGAGCACCCAGCCGTGTGCTCCACAGTGATGCTACACCATCTGCAGTCCTGGCACACCTCCCATTCTGCTACCTCCAACACATACACACACATACCCAGTGGTGGAAGAAGTACTCACATGCATTACTAAAGTAAAAGTATCCAGACGGCAATGTAGAAATACTCTACAAGTAATATGGACTTTTACAAGTAAAAGTCCATATTACTTAAAGTAGAAAGTACTCATTATGCAGAATGTCCCCTCACAAGTTTTCATATCTTTTGAAAATAGCAGATCTAGAGTAGAAGTCAAAATATTGGAAATTGGAAATACTCAAGTAAAGTACAAAAACCACAAAATTGTACTTAAGTACAGTACTTACGTAAATGTACTCAGGTACTTTCCACCACTGCACTTAACCCTCACCCACCTCCATCTCTTAACTACCAATCACCAATGTGTTTGTAAAGGTGTCTACTAACATATCCCACATTCAACCACCCTAGGGGAATTTTTGACAGCTGCTGAAAGTTAGGGTACCATACAACCATTATAAGGCAAAATGTTCTAAATTTCATTATGCTTTAAGTAGCATGTGACGTGTCAAACTGGGGTTTTTACATGATTCTGAATCCATTCCAAGCATTCGTTTTGCACGAAAAACACTCCTTGGGCTTAAAAAGGCCATAGCCGTCATCACAAATGTGATGAGGTCAGCACATTTGGTCACATTTGGGCAAGTGTCTATGGCCGAATTTAGCCCAACGAGTGCTTGGAATGGGTTCAGAATCATGACGTCAACCCCCTAGTTTGGCCATAGACCCCCTAGTTTGGCCATAGCCACTTGCCCAAATATGTTGACCTCATCACATTTGTGATGACGGCTATGGCCGTTTTTAGCCCAAGGAGTGTTTTTCGTGCAAAACTAATGCTTGGAATGGATTCAGAATGATGAAAACCCCCTAGTTTGACACGTCACATGCTACTTAGAATAATGACATTTAGAACATTTTGTCTTATAATGGTTGTATGGTATCAAAAATTCCCCTAGGGTGGTTGAATAGAAACCAATGTGGGATATGTTAGTAGACACCTTTACAAACACATTGGTGAAGAAAATTCTTGGTAAGAAATGTATTCCCAGATTTGACATTATACTGATAATATTCCCTGACTACCATGTCTCTCTCTCCTCTCTGACACCCTCCATTCTAGTATTACTTAGCCCTAGTCCTGTCTCTTATCGCCCTCTCCACCCGTCTCCCTCCCCTCCAAAGCATCTCCCTCTGTGACGTAGCTTGGCAGGAGATGAAAGGGAGGAGCTTTATTCTTCTTTATTCTCTGCTTTTGCAAAGCCACTGGTTCACCGTACAGTAACAAGGGGCTTCCGCTCTCCTTTAAGCTTAAGATTTATACTTACTGTAGTCGTATCCGTATGACGGTGTCCCACACCGTAAACATCTGACGCATTGTGAGCTTGTAGATCTGCAATGTTCGCCACAGCACACCATTGTAGGAATCATGTGTGTGTGTGTGTGTGTGTGTGTGTGTGTGTGTGTGTGTGTGTGTGTGTGTGTGTGTGTGTGTGTGTGTGTGTGTGTGTGTGTGTGTGTGTGTGTGCTCGTGTATTCATTTTCTTCAGTCACTTGTACCCCTTGTGTGCGTATTCTGGGGTGAACATTCTGTGAAAATAGCAGATCTATAAGCTCACCGTGCGCTGCAACGCATTGGGAGACTGTAGATTGTCTATTTTGGGTGAAGACATTTGAGTTTGAGGGAAATAGCGTTGGGGGACCCCAGGATATTAAGTGTATAGGATTACGTGGTTGGGAGTGTAAGAATTGACCCAAGATGAACCCGTCTGTTTTTACGTCTGTGAGACTGGGCATAGGCCTACACACACACACTCACACTGAAACGTGTGCACACTCACACGCATACATACACACACACAAATTCAAAACTAGTTTATGACACAGCAGGTTGCTTTTAGGCTCGAGTCGTTTCCGGATGAACCTCATTCTGTGGCAGTGATCCATTATCCTATGGCTCCACAGTCAGCTACTTTATACATTAACCCTGTGCCCTGCCATGTCAAGGCCCCATATGCTGATTCATGTCTGAGTCTGTGAGTGCAGAGCCAACATGGTCAAATCTGCAGTGTCCATTTTTGCACTTAAGAGTTATATTAACACATTGCTAAATCATCACACTGAGTAGATCAACGGAGAGCTGCGGAGGCGCCTGAAGCCCTGAATAGCAAAAAGGTGTTTACTTTGATGTGATGATGAAACAAAAATAATCCACTTGTCCTTCTCTCTCTCTCTCTCTCTCTCTCTCTCTCTCTCTCTCTCTCTCTCTCTCTCTCTCTCTCTCTCTCTCTCTCTCTCTCTTCTCTCTCTCTCTCTCACTGTGCCAATGTGCCAGGGACGGACCCTATATGTCCAGATCTGTCCCTCAAGGAACCCACTTTGAGAACCAGTACAGTAGATGGTCCCCTCCTGTGTGTCACTAGTAACCCCACTGTTGTTGTCCAGACTCCCATGGGAGGGTGTAGACACCACTGTCTCCTACAATACAGGAGTCAACAGCTTCTTCTTTTCAGCAGACATGGAAGACTTTCACTATCATCACTATTTTCACTTTCACCATCTCTCCTAGATCTGCTTCCTGCTGAACATGACATGTATTATTGTGTTAATGTTGTATGCTATGTTGAATGCTATGCTATATGTTGAATTGAATACATAGGAGCACAAGGGAAACAAGTCTGCAGGACATTTTCGTGTTCTCCTTTTATCTTTAATGTCTTACCGCGGTTTACATTTCTGTCTAATAAAGTAATCAATCAATCAATCAATCAATCAATCAATCAATCAATCAATCAATCAATCAATCAATCAATCAATCAATCAAAAGACAGACGTGTACCCCGAACCAACCAGTAGGAGGGATACAGGATGCTAATATTGTTAATAGTTTTTGGATTAAGGTTGGTGAGGGGTGCGTTAATAGTTTTTGGATTAAGGTTGGTGAGAGATGCGTTAATAGTTTTTGGATTAAGGTTGGTGAGAGATGCGTTAATAGTTTTTGGATTAAGGTTGGTGAGGGGTGCATTGAAAAGACTGGATTAAGGTTGGTGAGGGGTGCATTAAAAGACTGGATTAAGGTTGGTGAGAGGTGCATTAAAAGACTGGATTAAGGTTGGTGAGAGGTGCATTGAAAAGACTGGATTAAGGTTGGTGATGGGTGCATTAAAAGACTGGATTAAGGTTGGTGAGAGGTGCATTGAAAAGACTGGATTAAGGTTGGTGAGGGGTGCATTAAAAAGACTGGATTAAGGTTGGTGAGGGGTGCATTAAAAAGACTGGATTAAGGTTGGTGAGGGGTGCATTAAAAAGACTGGATTAAGGTTGGTGAGGGGTGCATTAAAAAGACTGGATTAAGGTTGGTCAATGGTGAGGGATGCGTTGCTCCCCTGCTTGCGGTTATGTTTAGGTTAGAGTTAGAGATAGGGAGGGGACAGAACCTCCAACACAGGGACAATGGGAGGAGTTGATTCAGGAGATACATCTCATGGAGAAACTGACACACCGTCTGAGACTGCAGGAAGAACAAATGGAGGACAAATGGTCCAAATGGACAACATTTAAGACGGAACAGCAAGAATAAGGGTATGGGGGAATGAGGAACAACAGTAAATGCCTAGAAATATGTAACAACGCAATGTCGATTTTATTTGTATTTGTTCATGTTTGTTTGTACTGTATGTGTTTTTCTTTCTTTTGCTATTGTTCAAAAATTAATAAAAATGTAAGTGACAAAAAAAAAGAGTTAGAGATAGGGTTAGTACTAGTACTAGTAGGCAAAACCTCTTGTGTGCGGTCCAAATGAACACAGCACAGCGCCCCCTACCCCACTGACAACCAATCACAAGCCGAGTTTGGAAATGGTGGCCTATGAAAACAAATATTGCATACAGGATGGGATACAATCCCCTAGCCTAGCACACTGGTTTCCAAACACTGGGTCGGAACCCATTTGTGGGCCGTGGACACATTTTTAATAGGTCACTTCATTTTTTGTTTTTCATTCTTATTATTTCGAAACATTTTCATACCAACATTTCCAGTAATAATAAAATAATAATCAACAGTTTTCCATTTGATAATTTCCTCTATCTTGTTCTTTCACGGTTAATGCCCTTTTGTGTTCACTCCTCTGACCATCTTGTGTTTCAAATTTCAAAGAAGTGCTGAGCTGACAACAGAATATAGAAACTTGCGACTCTCTCTTTCTGTTGACAGGCCATGTCATTAAAAAAGTTGCTGTGACTGGCACAAGACACACTAGAAAAATGACAAAAGAAAAATGCACACGCACGCACGCACGCACGCACGCACGCACGCACGCACGCACGCACGCACGCACGCACGCACGCACGCACGCACACACACACACACACACACACACACACACACACACACACACACATATATATGCGCGCACACGCAATATACCCATTCAGTCAAACTCAGCAATGTCAGCATGGGTACAACAACAATGGCAGGACGACCCATGTGAATACCTCCCCCCCACCCCACCCCCTCCCTTGCTCTCTCTCTCTCTCTCTCTCTCTCTCTCTCACAGACACACACACACACACACACACACACACACACACACACACACACACACACACACACACACAGCCAACACACACACTTACAGTATAGGCATGCATTAACAAACACATACATGCCCAGCACACACACACACACACACACACACACACACACACACACACACACACACACACACACACACACACACACACACACACACACACGCACAATCATGCATATTTATACACAACACATGCACTGTGTTGCTGGTGGTAGTGCTGCTCTTGTATCATGCATCAGAGCGTGAGACACTGACCAATCAAATGGCAGCTGTTAACCACAGGGGCCACCGTCTGTCCGACGCTGGTAACAAGGTACAGGGCAGGAATCGTAGAATTTACTGCCGGGATTATGAAGCAGAAACCCTAAATGTATTGCCTGATGGAGGTTTTATTCATTGTTAGAATTCTAAATATTGAATATTGTTCAAACATTTTTTGTTTTCTTTGGTAGTGGCTCCTGAACTGCCAGTACCACGGTGTATTGCGATAATAGCCAGAGCCGAACAGAGAATAACGCTAAAAAGGAAAGCATAAGGTTATACAGGTCAGGTACTGTTGTTATCAGGCGTTAGGTTGAAGTTTAGGTTTACATACCGTATACGATTAAAATGGTTGTGTTTAGGCACTAGTTAGACTCGGCACCCAGGCTTTTATTTTCGTTCGCATTCGGCTAAAAAACAACTTTTGCTAATTTCGCTAACCAATAGCGGTCGCTCCAAATTCGGTGACGTCAGTGTTCTCCGGCTGGCGCTCAGATCAGTCAACCTGATCAGTCAACCAAGTCTTGCATCTTATTAATGTCAGGTAAGGATCTAGGAATGCAGCCAGTGTTTAGCCAATGAGATTGAGTTTCTTGAGTGTGTAGAATAGTTCATATATGGAGACGGCCAAATATGGAGAAGACTGGATTATCACCGAGCGTATGACGTAATAAAGATGTGGATTAAAGGACCCAATGCCAGGGTGTAATTGGTTTTCGATGGTGACGTAATGACGATATGTTTTAGTGTTGGGGGAATTAAAGGTAATGCCCCTATGTATACATGTATGTAATCTGACACCACTGCCATATCAAACACAAGTAGTCATTACGTCATGCGCTGGCACGGTGCATACGCATCAAACATCGACACCCTGGACGAAAACTATTACTTGCGCGCTCTGCTTGCGCATGTAATAATAGTCTTTATTGTCTCCACATCATATATTTTCTTTGTCATAGACACTTGTACAGAACATTAATAATTCTACTCGAGTTGGAAGCATTAAGACGCATTTTAACCCTCAATGGCTTCCTTTCTGAAAAATAACGTCATTGTGAAAAGATTCACGCGTTTAGATATTGTATTTACAATGAGATGCGGTCGGGAGCTGGTGCCACTTGAACCCAGACGTAACGTAGGACTACAAAATGACGTCGGACTTAAATACAGAATGTTTAGAGTACCAACAGGTGACAAAGTGGCGCTGTTGAGCTTCACACTGTGAACAGTAGTTCTTAGTGTAACACCAGCACAGAGCTGCAGTACAAAGACTACGGTGTAGCACATGCACAGGTGCATGATGAGAGGCAGTACAGTACAGTACAATACAGTACAGACTACATAGTCCGACAACCAATAGTCTGACAGCCAATAGTCCGACAGCCAATAGTCCGACAGCCAATAGTCCGACAACCAATAGTCCGACACTCCAACAGCACGACTCAGTTCAGACGGGTCTTTTTTTTATAATAATAATAATAATAATAATAATAATAATAATAATAATAATAATAATAATAATAATAATAATAATAATAAGGGTAATAAGGGTAATAATAATAATGACACCTTCGTTGAAAAAACCCAAAGTTGTAAAATCATATAAACATAATTGTCCCGGTGAAAATCACCCGGATCACTCAGGTTGTGTGTTCTAGCAGTGTTTCTCCCTCTCACAAAATTAATTTCTGTTTTAAGGTGTATATATGTATTGTTTTTATATGACATAAGGGTTAAGCGTGTGTGACACTTCACTGCGCACACACATGCACATGCATGCCGGTCCACATGTTAGTATGTGACATTTGGAAACAGAAAGGATCGTGTTTGAGTTATTACAACAGAGAAAAGGACGTCTGGCGGTTGCCATAGCAATTATGGCCCCCATCGTGTGCTAAGCAGTCCATTCAATTCTTTCATTCCCCTCTGCTTCAGTCTCTATTTCTCTCAAAGGTTGCCTCCTTAACCAACCAAGACCCATTTCAAATATAGCAAAATAGATGATCTACAAGTTAACAACACGTCACAATGTGTTGAGCTTGTAGATCTGCTATTTTTGAGTGGTGCAAACCACTCCAACAACCAGCTTTGTCTGTATCTATGTATCTATGTATGTGTGTACCTGTACGTGGGGCCACGTATAGGTGAGCATGGTTGCTATGGTTAGTGTGTGACGTCACTGCACCACTCAGTTCACACGGGTGTGATTTTTTAATTATTTTTGAATAATTTAAGACATTTGCCCATCTACCCATACCCAATAGGGACTCCAGGTTCAAAGTGGTTAACAAAGCGGCTAACATCAACCCATGCCATGCAGCTGTAGGTAGGGATGTGGAAACAACAACAACTAGTCAACTACTATACTGCTCCCATTGAAACAACAACAACTAGTCAACTACTATACTGCTCCCATTGCCGCGTCGGCTGCTCCTTTCCAGCATGAAAATATTTTCTTGATTGGATGGATATATTTCAACACCTGAACATTTATTTACCAATTTACCAAATAACCAATTAGTTATTTAGCACATGGCGCAGCATCCACACGCACACACACGCGCACGCGCGTGCACGTCACACACACACACACACACACACACACACACACACACACACACACACACACACACACACACACACACACACACTGTGTGTCTGTGTTGGATACAGTTTACAGTTTTTGGAAATTATAGAGCCTGTGTGTGCAAATCTATGGTCAATGACACACAACACGAAAACATTTTAACACACAATTTCTGCACGGCGGCAGCAGCAGCAGGCAGCAATAGGCCTATACTGTAGGCTATGTCTTACCTATAATTGGGAGAAAGTGCCTTCCCTTTCCCCATGAATTTATCGAACCGGTCCGGGCAATAGTTTATTAAATGAGTTTGCAATGAGATCTCCAGCTCAAATGTGAACAGAGGTGCAACCATTAACAGGTTCCTATAAGGTTCCTACTATACCTAAGCAATTATTATACTCAAATCAAACAAACACCTTTTTCAACATACCGGTATTTTATTCTGGTATGTTTATATTTAAGTTAAATACATTATTGTTATAATATATTTTTGTAGGCCTATATATATTATAATACAATATATAAATTATATATATTGTATTCAGGTGAGCAAGATACTTTTGACCTGTTGTTATTGTTGTTAGAAATGTGTTATGAGACCACAACTTCAATCATTGCTCATATGTCCACAGTGTGTGCTCATACACCTCTGCTATAGTCTTACAGATGTATTTCCTATAGAAGGGTTAGTCAATAATGACCACTGACCATGTGGTAGTGGTATAGTCATTAGTCAATAATGTGACTGGAATGTTATAACACTTTAACCACTGAATATTTGAATGTATTAACCTGAATGGCAACAAAGCTGTCCTCGGATGCACACATAGGCCTATTTCAGACAGTGAATTGTTTTTCTTATAACAAGCCTGGATGTAGTACTGGGGTTTTACCTATTGTTATGGTATAGTTGCCAAGGTGGGGTCCGAGGACCCACAGGGATCCTTGAGGGAGTTCCAGGGGGTCCCCATGGCTAAATGATAGTTTGGAACCAAATGGACCCTTATGGGTCTATAACTCTGAGAGTGTACAAATGTTTGTGTACAAAAACATTTGTACACTCTCTGAATTAAACATATACAATATAAATGGGTGGTCCCAGAGATAGAAATGCCATTAAATGTAGACTAATGCATGTCAACCTGGGGGTCCTTGAAATTAAACGGGTTGAGAATCTCTGCTAGAACCTTAAATATCTTCTCTCATGGGGGTCCCTGCATGGCATATCTTTTCAAATGGGGGTCCGCGGGATAATTAGTGTCAATTTGGGGGTCCTTGACATGGAAACGTTTGGGAACCACTGCCCTAATAGAGTGAGGGGAATTTGCTACATAATAATAATTAAGGAACATATAGGCTACTACACAGCAAACTGGCTGCAGCACTATAATTTAGGAATTAACCTGCTAAATTGCACAATAGTGAAGGGGGAAAAATACTCCATAATCGCCATTCGCCATTAGGTTAAATCAGTCGCTATCAGTTAACACTAGGATATACCGCAGTACAACGTATATAGCCTATATTATTTTTGGCCTATCGCAGCATCTAATACGACAAACAACACTTTGCTTTCTAGCTATAAAGACCATTCTTTCTGTGAACCCTATGAACCGGAACGAACAATGGTGGCAGAAATATGGGTTATAGCAACGAGCTTTCAGGTTCCAGAACTCCAGCTTTCTGTCGAAGCAGACCGACACTATAGGGTCCATATAGCTTTAAGGAAGACCTTAAGGCTATATGGACCAGAGGCTCCAGAGCTTACCGACACCGTGACTGGGTAGCTCACCTGTCAGGCTGTCATAGCACTCGATCTCCGTGATTTCCACAACTCTACGCTGTTCCTCCGTCAGTTTGGCCGTTGCTTGGTTGAGGAGGTTGACATCGGAGCCCGTGGTACCGTCGATAACATGCACCCCCTTGAGTTGCAGCAGAGCCCGGTGGTACTTGCCGATCGCCTCCCGGAATTTCTTCTCCTTGTAGCAGCGGTGGCCCTCCACCTTGAAGTCGACGGCTTTCTGGATCTTTGCTTCCATGTCCGTTTCAGCCGAGCCGGGTCGGTGCCCACCACCGCTGCCGTCTCCGCCCGCAGCCACCGCTAAACTCCGGCCACCCGTTTCGGGGTAGCTTTTGAGGCTCTTTATCTGATGCTGTTTGGCTTCCATGTCTTAGTGGGTGCAGGTGGAGCGGGCCATGCTGTGTGTTCTGTCGGAGGAGAGGACTGGAGAAGCGTGCTGGGCATAAAGGAGGGAGATGGAACGACAGGGCTCCAAATAAATGCCTCCGGTTTAAATCATCTACTTACACCTTTAAAACAAACATTAACATCTATGATAATGGTGCATTAAGTTTAAAAACAGGTAAATGGTTGGCCATAGCAATTATACTGCCCGACTGCCCGTCTTCCTAGGTTATTTCAACGTCTCTCGATAGGATGCTCAGGTCGTGAGGAGAAGCTTCAGGCACGCGCGCAGCTTCAGCACCATGGACAGCGCACACTAGCCAATTCCGGTGCATTGTGGGTGAAAAGAAGAGTCGACTCGTCGTGAGGCGCGCGCGTACTGCATCACGGAATACAAAACCTGAACATATAATTATTACCCTCCCGAAAAACACAGCATCTGCTGCATACGGGAATAGCGTGGTGGTGGTGGTAGTAAAGAGGTTCTAATTTACACGCATTGAATAGGCTAGACAAAACATTTGGTCTATTAATCCACTTTTTGAAACTGTAATAGGCTAATAGAGGATAGAATCACTCTTTCCATTAGCCTATATTAGGCTACATTTTAATTCAGACTGATATTGAAGATGGATAGATCATGGAGGGATGTATGGATGGACGGAGTTAGTGATTGGTGGAGATGGAGGAGAAGGGAGACAGCGACCTCCAGCGGGTGGCTTTGGCAGTTACATTGATTTGTGATGGGAATACTTGAGTAGGCCTATATACACTACACTGTAGGCCTGTTATAAGTAACCTATAGGCGCCATATACAAGAACACAACATGACGAACTGCACTCAAAACTCAGGTTGTGCTCTTTTATGTTGATGTGCCACTGAAAATCTATATAACCGGTAAATGGAAAGATTGTTACCTTTTTTGGTTGTCTTGTGGCCCCCCAACTTTAATAAGTAATCTTACAATTGTGAGCAAGACATGGATGCACAGCAACAATAATTAACTATAATAACATTCTGCTGCCCTAATCCATGGAAAACCTCATTCCACAGCCGGGGGTCCATCACGATCCATGGAAGCTTGTGTGTTGAGAAAGCACAGATGGGACATGAAACCGTACAGTTAAGAGGGCGAGGAGCTCAGTCATCATGGGAAGTCCCTCCCCTGGCCCTGCATGGGCCAGTCCCAGGCAGGACTGCTGCACTGACAGGCCTAACTATAATCTTTATCAAAAAGGAAGGTTGTAAGGAAACTCTTTAATGTAGGGAAGATGATTGCCTCCTGGACCAAAACTGGAAGATGGTTCCACAGGAGAGGACTGTGATTCTATAGGAACCACAATTAGGCTGCATTCTGGGAGCAGTGTTCTACATTGGTAATAACTTAAGGTATAATGAGCTCTATATGATATGATGGTGCCTGACGACTTTGTAGGTGAGAAAAATGAATGATTTTCAATAGCCGGAATGTTGAAAAGCAACTTGACAGTGCAGTGTTGTCTCATCAAATGGGTGATGAAACCCACAAACAGAACACCTGTTTGGATAAAGAGCCTATGTGGAAAGTATCCTTCTCTATATAGGCTACTGAAACATGGACAATGAATGAAGAGCTCTGGAAAAAAGGGATGACATTCTTTGCCTCTGGTCAGTTTGAAACTGTCCAGCAGCAAGGACTATAGCTATTTATGCGGTACGCGCCTTTAACTTGCAAATAAAGATTCATATGTGTACACTTACACATTACAGCATTTTCATTTGGGGAGACAATAGTTGGGAAATGAAAACTTCCGAGATCTTTCACCCTGTTCTTATTTTTTTAAATTACAATATCAAGTTCACAAACCATGGAGCTTGTGTTTCATAATATCTTGAAAATTGAAAAAAGATATTTGTTTGCATTCTCAAAATCTGTAGTGTAACAAAGTTCAGGTGTGAAGATTCATAGACAAAAATAATACCAAAGTGTATTAGTGTCTTATTATATTGGGTAACAGATGCGTCTAGGACTATAGCTATTTATGCGGTACACGCTTTTAACTTGCAAATAAAGATTCATATGTGTACACTTACACATTACAGCATTTTCATTTGGGGAGACAAAAGTTGGGAAATGAAAACTTCCGAGATCTTTCACCCTGTTCTTATTTTTTTTAATTACAATATCAAGTTCACAAACCATGGAGCTTGTGTTTCATAATATCTTGAAAATTGAAAAAAGATATTTGTTTGCATTCTCAAAATCTGTAGTGTAACAAAGTTCAGGTGTGAAGATTCATAGACAAAAATAATACCAAAGTGTATTAGTGTCTTATTATATTGGGTAACAGATGCCATCTACAGCACAGTGATATTTTTGAGCATTGACATTTCAATGTTTCTTGATATGGGTGAAAAATAGGATGTCCAGTTAAAAATATATGGAAGATAACAGGTATTTAGCTCTGAAAAGTCTACCAAATCTATAAATTGCATTTCAATAGAATCTATAATCCAATATGATTTAGCCTTTAAGTAGGTAGTAGCACAAAACCTTCACTATGGTAGAAAAATTTGAATGATCAAGTTCAATTTCACTTCGACACAGTAATACCTATATTCGTATTCTGTATTCATGTAGCCCGTAATATTTTAAAATGGACCCTCAAAATCCATACTTTCAGAGTTAAATTATCACTGGACGTTACTCGTCTGCATGCCTATACAATGAGGTGCTTTAGATTGATGCAAGTGAATTGTGAGGTTTCTTAAATTGTGACTGCATCATTTCATATTTTATAGTCCACAGTTGAAATCCAAGAGACTTTTGGTCAGTCTCACCATATCGATCTTTGACCTCAGTCAGAGGATGGATTTTGAGATGTTAGAGTGAAGACTTAAAATTCAACCTGTACAAAATCTCTAAGAGTGTACTGGTAGACCACTGACCTGTGCAAATTACGTCAGCCAAGCGATAATGAACAAAAACTCATGAGGCCTTGTGGTCAGGACTGGAGATATAACCCCAAAGATTTAAAATCTCGTTTCTTAAAAAAAAAAAGAAAAAAAAATGTTTTTCGCGTGATCACAAACACTACAGCTTCATGCATTCTGAGGGTCACATAAATCTCTCCTACACATTTTACATTTTGGAGGACAGTGAATAACAACCCTCAATTAAGGAAATTAGATCATACTCAAATATTAAACTTGGTGGGTTGATGAATGCCATGCCCATGCCTTAACAATACTTTGACAATGAAATGACACAAAATACAAACAATATTGTGGATGAAATAAACAGAGTTAAGTTTTTTCTTTCAATTCATCCAGAGACCATAACCCATTAAGGACGGGAACTCATTTTTGGGTTGTTGTTGCTATGTACAATATATAGCAACATCTTTTTTTGTAATTTTTGAATAAATATTTGAAGTTTTTCAGAAAACTTAAGTCACGATTTCCAAGGTGTTTTTAGAACCGGCCTCAGGTCTGACAAGCTTGGCTGCCACAGAGAGCTAACACTACAATTGGCAGTCTAATTTGAACTGCAATTATTCTAAAAATCATAATATGGCACTGACTGAAGCTGCCTTTACACTAAAACAGATTGCAGTTTCGTACATACAAACTCTTCAGGAAAATTGAACAATGTATTGAAGATAGATAAAATGATAAAAGAAAATACAAAATAAAAACACAGAAACAACTCAAAACAGAGGGAAATCACACAACATGTGTTAGGTCCTCTTACTGCCCAGTCTCTTGAAGACGCTGACGGACCCAATGTCCATCTGGGCTCCCTGGCTCTCCCCAGCTCCTGCTCCTGTCCCAGTACTGCTGCTGACCTTGGAGCTGGCTACTGCCAGTCTGGCCTTGACTTTTGGCCTGGTGCTGGTCACCCTGTTGTCCTGTGTGTCTGCTGGCAGGTCTGGGGAATTGGTGCCTGTGTGCGTGGCAGGGAGTTTGCCCAGTCTCTGAAGCACACTAAGCTTGGCAGGGGGGATGCCTTCGGGTGCAGAAGGCGATGAGGAGGTGGGAGCGTCAGAGGAGGGTAGCTTGTATTTGCCTCCCAGGCGACGGAGCGTGGTGGGTGCTGGTTTAAGGCGATGGAGTATGGTGGGTTTGGGGGCGGTCTCTTTTTTTTTGGAAGCAGCTGGCTTCTTGAGGACACCCTTGAGGACACCAGCATACTGGAGTACAGAGCCATCTCCATCACTGTCATCTTCTTCCTCCACATCCATATGCAACTTGCCTGCCTTCAACACATCTTCCTGTTCATCCGCTCTGCCTAGACGACTGAACACACCCGTAGGCTAGAGGGAGAAAAACAAAAGTTATGAATAAAGATCAACCTGTGCACAATGTATGTCTGGCTATTAAATATAACTGAAAGTCTTACTTTGCTGTTGCTTATCGTCATTTCAACCTGCGATTCATCACCAAGTCTCTCAAACACAGATGTCCTCTTCCCACCTTTTAAATGGAAAAAAGTTGATAAACATTTAGAAAGATAAAACTTTATACGCTTCAAAGAAGGGCTGAAGAATATATTGTTAGCGTTATCTAGATGAGGTATGCAACCTAACAGTTTGCCCCAAAATTATGGTTAACTGGAGTTACCACCTTGGTCTGAACCATTTTGAACCAGGACAAATCCTGGCGATATTCAAATGCGGAAAAGACACCGACAGATTGAGAGGAAGCACTTGTAAGGGACAATGGATAAAATTACCCCATTGCAAGGAGGGAAGATACTCAAGCAGCCCCTGGTTTGCAGTTTGTATTCTGTTCAGTTAGCAGAAAGTTGAACCATGTTAGTGTGCATTAAGTTTGTTAGGGAAAACGTTTAGGGAGCTTGCATTTAAGAGCCCAGGGCCACTGGGCCAGGCGTACCTTTGCTGGCCTGCTGGGCCAGGATGCGGCGTGTGCGTGCCGTGGTGCCTTTGGGCATGTTGACGATGTACTTGCCTTCCATCTCTGCTGTCACACGACGACGCTTCACCATGGGTAAACCATTCCCCTCGTCTGCTGGTCGAGTCACCACTGAAACCATGAATGAATTATGTAAGCATGTCAGACTGAACTTATAAAAACAAAGTAAAAGGGGAAAGAATGTTAAGGTTTAGGGATGACCAATTCATCTGTAGCATAATCGGAACTAGCCATATCGGCCATAAAAAATGCCATATCGGTATCGGAATGGTCTCAAAATAATACAGATTTAATCGGTTTTCACCAGCAAAAAAGAAATCTGCATTTAATTTGTGTACTCATCTCATTCAGTAGTGAAAACAGACACTTGGACAAGAGTATAGGCTATTTATTGATTGAATACTTTAACAGGATTTGGGCCAAGCCCCTATAGGGCCTAAGCTTGTTTCCATTGTGGTCCTCTGTATAATATCAGAAATCGGCAGATATGACCCTGCAAATAATCGGAGATCAGATAACGGTCATAATTTCATAACCGTGCACCCCTTTAGGACTGAGGCCGGTTCTAAAAACGCCTTCTAAATACTGAACTAAGTTTTCAGAATTCTTTCAAATATTAATTAAAAAATTACAAAAATGTTATGCTGCTAATATACTGTAGATAGCAACAAAAACCCAAAAGGGATTCCCATCCAGAAGGAGTAAAACACCAAAAGGGGTTCCCGTCCTGAATGGGTTTAATATAAAAGATCAAGAACACTTATGTTATATACCTGCTTTGCCATTCTTGCTTGACTGTTTGTTGGACACAGTGACAGAGAGGTCTTGGCGGCGGGCTGGAGTGCTTGGTGGGGAGTCGCTGCTCAAGGCGTTGGCAATCATACGAGTGGCGGCTAAGACGGAAAATAAATAATTTGTCTCAACTTACTGGTTGTATTGAAATGTTCACATTTGCTCTAATTTGGCATGAGATAGTGAATTCCAACATGGTGTGTGATATGAAACGTAAGCTCATAATATTAACACAATAATCATTATTTAGTTAACATCATTGACTATGAAAAAGCCAAGTGTAATTTCTTATTACTAATTATTTCTTGAGGACTTGTGATACCTACATGTAACATTCAATTGAATACTGCATATATACACTGTATACACAAACATACTTAGTATATAAACAATACTTGCAGCTTCAATGGAAACTGCATCAAAATAAAAACTATCGACGATGAAAATAATTCTTAACAGAAATGAATTGGATACTCACGGGTATTGGCAGTTCGTTTTAGCTCAGTCTGAACACTGGACTGTCCTAAGCAGATGGCCTCAGTAGCCATTTTGCACATATCCTGCAATTAGAGTTACAAGTGTTACAGACAGAACAACAAGGTTATTCATAGGAGAATAAATTCTATTACTGGGGGGAAATAAATGTGCATATTTCATTATTAAATAGAAAGACTCATCCTCATTAAATGAACTGCCCAACAGAGAACAAAAAGTGTCATAAACAATTAGCACGTGACTTAAAGTTAGTGTGAAGTGCAACAGAAAACAAGTTGTGTTATCTGATAATCACACTTCAAGACAATTTTGTGCATAAACACAAGGCACTGTTCTACTGATTAAAATAAAATAAAAAGCTAGTTGAAGAATAGCTTCATGAATAAGAGAAAATGATTGCAATAATTTAAACTAAAATAATAATAACTAAAATAAATTGTACTTCTCCCTCCAAAAGAAATTGACAAACACCCAAATCAAATGTAGATGTTAACATTGTTCCCTCATCAGTCCTCACCTGTCTGTACACCTTCTTGCCATGTTTGAGGATGGCAATGATGTCACCTATTACAGTGATGCCCAGGTCCATCATGAGTTCCTTACTGAGGTCCATCAACATGTTCTTCTGGATTCTACAGTGAGACAAAGAGCGTTATCTATCAACCAACTTTATTTTATAACACAACTTTACAAATTCAGATTCGCATCAATTTCTTTGAACATTATTTGATAGTTACCTGTAGGCCTGTCACAACTATTACATAATCGTCTAATAGCAATTATTTGAGGTAATCGCAATTGTTTTTGCAAAATCGTTTCCATGTTGAAATTGTTTCAAACATTTTCAAAAAGTAGTGAAAATAGCAGATCTACATGGTCACAATGCATGGAGGTTGTGAGCTTGTAGATCGGCTATTTCCACTATTAATGTTTTAAAATGATTGCAGTTTCTTTGAATATGTAGGTTATTTGTCATATCTGCCCTGTGTAACTTCAAAGCCCAAAAGACAAACAGAAATGTAATTTGTATTAATGAGCCTGTGTTCAACAACAAAAACACAATTAAATTGTTAGTGGCAATTAATTGTGCGACAAATCGTCACGTACAGTTTATAGTTACAATTTACCTGTTGTCCACAAAGGAAATAGCATAGGTCACAGCTAGGCCGGCAGGGATTCCAGCCTCCTTGAAGAACTGAATCCATTCTGATGTGGCTGAAGAGGAATAAGGGATAGAGGGAGTGTGATAGACCACGCCACGCTGTTAACAAAACAGTTTAACAACAAAGTGTTTTCTATTGTCTACTTGTGTCTGTACCTGAATTACAGAAATAAATGTAGATATACAGGTTTGGACTGTACTGAATAGAGCTGGGTAATGTCTTAAAGGTGTGATCCTATTTACATGTGTGCCATTGGGCTGTGAAAGAGAGAGATTTTCTGGGATATCGACAGATGGCCTACCCACAACAACTCTGACCACATGATACCCCAGAATACAAACAAGTAGTGTAAGTAGTGTGTTTTCTGCACAGGAAGTGACACTAAAGCCAAGCTACACTCACCCTTTGAACTCCCCTCAAAACCTGATCATCATTGTCATGGCACCAATTTAAAGCCTGGGATTCAAACCAAGTTCACACTGCCCAGGAAGTGTGCTAAAGCCAATGTTAACCACCAAAGAGGGAAATCCTTGTGGGAGTCGTGGGCCAAGGGAGATATTAGCCTTTTGGTCTTCAGGCATAGGTTCTGAGCCACAATCATACAGTTCAGTTGTACATGTTAAAGGGGTAGCAAAAGTGTCAGTAAGAGGTCATTTTATTTTGCCATATCATTTTTCTAGTCATTCATTTAATGTACATTTAGTTTCCGAGGTGAAGC
Source organism: Electrona antarctica (assembly GCF_951216825.1). Lineage (NCBI taxonomy): Eukaryota > Metazoa > Chordata > Actinopteri > Myctophiformes > Myctophidae > Electrona > Electrona antarctica. The sequence continues at coordinate 26,939,664 of NC_136792.1, forward strand.
CACACAAATATGTCTGCTGTAACAGTTAGGCTGGGTCCAACAAGCTGAAGTCACATAACACATGCTGAATGTGACCAGCTGCATGTTATTTTTAAAAACATGATGTAGCACCTTATGGTGGGGGTAGAATTAAGCAGGGCTCGGCCTCTGAGGTCACAAGCTCACAGTCAATGCTAACATACAAGTACAAACTGGGAATCCAATGACGGCAAACATCATATGGTATTAAGAAAGAATGTTAAAAAGGGGTGACATCCTGTTTATTTCATTGCACGAGAGTGCCTCAAATGTAATGTGATGTATGCTACTCTTCTGGCCTATTCTCCACACAGACTTGAACATGAAGCACATTAAAGGGGCGAATATAGGGCCAGATAAATAAATGGTCAAAATTAACTGCATGATGTCAAATTTATGATTTCCATTATAAACAGTGAAATGACTTAAAATGGCCAAACATGGCAATGTCGCATCGACAAATATCATACGTTAGCAAAGTAAAACCATGATAATTGATCTGCCATCTGTTATAGTTGTGACAGTGTTAAGAATATAGATGTATCAACAAACTCAAAAGGAGATGATTTGATTTGATAGTTTTCTTAGCTAAAATAACATCCATTAGATACACAGATCGCACATTATGGCTAAATACAAAACCGATGGGTAATATAAGTGTATTAATGTTGAAAACTTAATTATCATAATGCGTAACTTAAAACAAGAACAGCGCCTCATCTCAAAGCTATTTAAAGTAGGTGGCTAACATTAGCGTACGGTAATCATTTAACGTTGGTTTCAGATAGAGCCTAGTAGCTAACCGTTAGCTCTGCTATTGCGGGTGCTATCGACTCCTGTACATGTCTAAACACTCTTTGAGTAAAAATATTAATACTACCGACATCGTCTTTATGTGATTGACTGTCTAAAACAAACGATGGCGAACTATTCACGCAAATCGCCAAAAATAATCACAATGTATGGGCCCTTGTTTTCTTACCTGTAGTCACGGACGCCATGTTGTGTGTGCGTGTGTGTGGTGATCTGATCTGCTGCGGCTGTGTGCCGCTGTGTGCGCGCCGCGTTCAGCTCAGCTGCATCCGGTGACGATCGTTGTGCTCAGGTTCAGCCCATAGGGGCGGGGTTCAGCCCTATGGTTCAGCCCCCTATGGGTTCAGCAGAGCACGACAGAGTTGCGATATTGAGGGGGCAGAAAACAGCCCAGTCACGTGGTTCATGTACTCGCCGCGCGACCCTTATATATATACTCTATGGCGCTACCCCATAGTCTTCAATGCATGATTCGTGGCAGCGGTGGCCGAACGGATAGCGGCGCGGTCTAGATACCGGAAGGTTCCCTGTTCGAATCAGCCGTCCGACACGTTAAAATTACCACCGCTGAAATGCCCTTGAACAAGGCATCAACCACTACGATGAAATGTGTTCTATGAGCAGGGCCTGGCTGGAAACAAGTTCTTGAGCTTAGCCCAGATACCCTGGGTAAATATAGATTTCATTTCATTTCATTTCATTTCCGTAAACTTCCGGTTGTCCCCTTTCAATACTTCTGGTTGTCCCCATTCAACAGAAGTCTATGTAGAAGAGCCGCCATTGGACTGGCCCCGGACAAAATGGTGTTATACTATATATCTGATTGACATTTTTACCACTTAAATGGTGTAAAAGATCAGTTTCTCCAGATAGGGTAAATTGCCGATCATAGATAGGGTAAATGCTGATTACCGATCAGAGTGAATATCGGCCGATATGGCCAATCACCGATCGCTGGCCGATTATCGGAGCATCTCTAGCTAGCACCCATCAAAAACGATCTAAAATAAAGGGAACATTAAAGCTGGGCTGTTGCCTGAGTCCAGTGCATTCTGCCAACTTCTGTCTTCTGGTCCAGGACATTGTCACTCTTCGCATTTTCGCAATGCTCTTTGCCAATAGAAGTCTATGTAGAAGAGCCGCCATTGGACTACCCCCATGAAGTGAACGGATCGAGTTGTCGTAACTCTGTCGGCTCTGCTCAGTCCAAAGGCTGCATTCTGTGGCCTCACTGCACTGTAGACCAGTGGTTCTCAAACTTTTTCATTTTAACTAAGGACCCCTTTACTATTATTAGGCCACGGCCCACAGACCCCAGTAACTTTGAGAGGGTAGAAATGGAACCAAATGGATCCTAACGGCTCTCTGACAGCCATCAAAAAGTGCAGGGATAAGTTTAGGGATAAGGGGTTTAGCGGTGACGAAAATGGAGCCCATAGTCTTCTAGCTTGCCAACTAAAGTACACCCTAACTGTTTCTTTGTAAATATACTTTTACTGCTCTTGGTATTGATTGATTGATTGATTGATTGATTGATTGATTAACAGTTTGCATGGACAAGCACAGGGAAGTAGTACAATAGAATGTCTCCTAAAAGGATTAATCCAATAAAGTCTATTGTCGGTGTATTCCATCGGCCAATCAGGGACCAGCGATCGGCTGGGTATTAGCGTCACCAAGATGCCAAAAGTCGCGAGCGGCAGGCGTCTCTTCTGGGTTTTTAGACATTAAGCTCCACCCACACGGCAGAATGCGCTTCCGGGAATCTGGCCGATGTGGAGCTTCATTTACATCCACCAGCTGTCTAAAAACCAGGAAGAGACGCCTGCCACGAGCGGCTTTTTGCCGTGCATGGAAGCCCAAGTGTGCTTACACCCTATGTCAGTACATTCCACCGGCCAATGAGGAACCACTGTTCTCGATGACGTAACTAAAGTACGTTTCAAAATTGGTATAATGCTGCATTCACATGGAATCAGGAAAGCGGTAGACAGCAAACGGCAAAACCTGCTGACCCGACGGCACGAAACGGTAAAAAGATTAAATATTTTAACATTGATGCTGTCTGCCGTTACCGTCGCCGGTTCTGGCTGCCGGGCTGCCGTGCCATCCTGTTCCGTTTACCGTCCTGCTCCCGTCCACTAAAATAACTTCCGGTTTGCTGTCTACGGTACCTCATGCCTGATCCATGTGAATGCAGCATAAGGTCAATAGGGGGTATCGGCTGGATATGTGTGGGTATGTTTCCGAGGTGGAAAGCCTGGTGACGCGAGGTTGCCACAGAAGTACTTCCACTAATGTCCTTCACATAATTTACTATGCAAGGCAATGGAGTTCTGATTGGGCTGAAACCAGGTTAAAGTTTGGTGTCATATAGGCGACTGATGTGATGTCATAGATGGCTGATGATCCGAGATACACATTGGATCCACACCATTCCCCATGTAGATTCCAAGATCCATGTGAATCATTATTTTCTCCAGCAGTTATTATTATTATTTACTAGACCTATATGCCCGTCGGCCACCGGCCTACTTGGGAACGATGGAACTTCGGAACCTAATAATACCCGTTGTCATAGCCGTGTTTAACTATCTGCCTGTGTCCCTTTTGTGCCCGTACTGTATACCTGTGTCTGAAGAGTGCAAACTGACTGTGAAAAGTGGACTGTAAGTAATCAAATGGCAGGTGTGGGGTTGCCATGGCATGATGGCAATCATGAGGCAGATGCTGGGAATTCTACAGGTGAGGGGACCTTGGCTCATTATGTCCACTGGCAGAGCCTGACCAGAGCCTTTTGTGGTGTTTCTGGACAACGGTGTATCCCACAGACTCATGGCCGGGGACTGCACTCCCTGTGGTGGTGTGGAACATGTGTCAAATTTGAAGTTGGCGGGGCAAACGGCTTTCAAGTTACGTGGATTACAACCGTGCACACAGACAGACAGAGACGTGGTGCATTTATAGTTAGATTTATAGTGTTGTTTTATTTTATTTTATTTTATTTTACTTTACTTTACTTTACTTTACTTTACTTTACTTTACTTTACTTTACTTTATTTTATTTTATTTTATTTTATTTTATTTTATTTTATTTTATTTTATTTTATTTTATTTTATTTTATTTTATTTTATTTTATTTTATTTTATTTTATTTTATTTTATTTTATTGCTAAATCACAATGTAACAATATATGTAAAAATAAAAAAGACAAAAACCTTGACAATATGTTGTTTATTTACTGGTAATATACTTTTTTCACAATTAGGATCTAATGGTTAGAGGTTTATCATTAAAGGGGATAGCTCACTCAGCCTTCACAGTCCATATACAGTGAGAAAGGAATCTGAAAGAGGGCAAGAGAGCAACAATAAGAGAAAGGGGAGAAATTAAATAGAAATGTAAAAAAAATAATAATAATACTATAGTATATTTGCTTTATTTGGTCCTCTCAGAGTGGGGTAAAACCATGTGAGAAAGGTTAAGAGAAAGGTAGTATTGTATAAGCAACTGCAGCGAACTATTGAGATACATTATAATGCACTTAACAAAGATGTGGCGTTATCAGAGCACCTTCATCAGCCAAGTTAAGTAAAAATGAGACTTCAATTGACATCAGCGTGATAATGTCATTTCTATATCCTCCAGGACAAGCTTCAGTCCTTGGCTGTTTCAATCTCAAGTGTTAGCTTAACTGTGACAAAAAATACATAATTTGATTCACAGAGAGCATTTTTTAAATCTACAGTTAAAAATGTGATGCAGTTTAGGATGAGCATTGAATGAAAAAAAACAATAGCACATTTGAGAGAGAGACAACCTCATGTAACGTCATAAAAAAAAAGAAAGTCTCTAAAATTATAAACAAAAGTAAACTTTTCACAAGAATCAAGTCTGGTCAAAGGGACATAAAACTAAATGATGCAATAACATTGAAGTGATATTTTAACAGGGATTGACGATCAAAGCCATATTTAATTGCACTGAACACAGTAGCAGATTGAGATTGAGCTGCAAATGATTTGCTACATCATAATTCATCTAAGAGGATAATAAGTATTGCCTTTCATAAACTGTAAAAGAAAAAAAATAGTCCTAACATTGTGAAATAAACGATAACATCCTAGAGAAAAATAATCAGACTTACATGTTGGATAACTTGGATATTGCCAGGTAGAGGTACAGTATACAGTATGAGTTCAATGGGACAAACACTTGCATTTTCATTTTTACCGTCATTTTACTTCAAACAATTCCAACCTTTATTTTTCCCTTTTGGTTTATTCTCCTGATTCATTAGCAAGTGATAATTTGAACTCAGAAAGATTTTGAGTGTAGTTGGAAAACATGAATTCATTGTAAATATCTGCAGTGTGGTAGAATGAAAAGGCCCTATAAGATCAGTATGCAACATATTAACAACCTCATCTGCAATTGATTATTATACTAAAATTCAATGAGCAGCCTCTGCATTTGGGAATACATCCAAAAGAAAAGAAAAGCTGCTCATTAGCTTCCTTTAAAATGTAAAATTGCTTCAATTTTACCAATTCATATTGTGTGGAATAGATAGCACCACAGAATCTATGTACATGAGAACCACCAATGGATATGCTTTATGCTTATTCTGAGAGCAGAACATCATCATTTCACATTCACATTGTTATTGTTCTTAGATGGAGAAAAGCATCTTCAACATTAAGTATGTTAAATATAGGTCTAACAAAAGAAAACATAAAAATTAGATCTGTCCCATTTCTGACTACCTAAGGCCACACTAGACATAATATTAATTTATGTTTTAATTAAATTAATACTTAAGTATTAGCATTTAATACTATTTATATACTCAGAATGAAAATCCTTATGCTACAAAGGCAGTTGATTAGACTGATTGAGGTGTTTTATTAGCAATGGATTAACATGCTTTGTGAAAAATGCAAACTGCACACAAATAACTAATCCTTAAAACAATTATGACATGATGTTACAGTTTACACAAATTTTAAATACTTCTCATATTGTTTATTTCTTTGTCTTGGAACTGGTGAGTATGAAGGAGCATTTAAGCCTAATATATGCTTCATCGCACAACAGTGTGTCACTGCATAAATTAGGGTGTCAGGAGGCATTGGGACAGACCTCGCAAACAAAAACAAACCAACAAAGGCAACAGCACTAATTTGTTAACTTGCATCATAGACACAATACATTTAATACATCTTCCTGGATAATGTGTTTTATATCTAAAACATATAAATACACATAGACAGCGACAGAGAGATTGAGTTCATGTTGATGGACCGGGGATAACTGTGGGTTTTATTATTATTATAGTTTTTGTTCGTTTAGAAAAATATCCATTTTAAAACTAGTCGCAACAACATCACCCTGTTTTTCTTCATTGACAAAAATATTCCATTTAGATCTGAAAACATTCATACTTTACAATCATGGTCCATACACTTAAATATACATGTTTCCTGTATATATGTAACTGCATATAGGCTTACAATTAGAACTTTTGACACAGAAAATACTTTCATAGTGCACAACATGCCTCTGAAGTTGCCAAATGAAAATATAATAAAAATAATGATATAATACATGGTAATAATAATAATAGTAACAATAATGAGGGAATGTCAAAACACACACACACACACACACACACACACACACACACACACACACACACACACACACACACACACACACACACACACACACAAAACAGACTTTGGCAGCAACAGTACAATTAAGAGCAGAGGACAAAGCAAACAAAAATAAAACAAAAATATATAACAATTCTCACTCAAACATATAGGAAAATAAATTGTACAAATTCACAGGCAAATAAAGAACGCTTACTCTGAAACGTCACCTCGCATTTTCTCCCCTCCATTTCCGGGTTTTGTTTTTGGCACAACATTAACCTCAATAAAGAAAGAAATAAATGGGCTAAGTGGCTCTGAGTGGACACACTCACAATGAATGTACCCCAAAGTACAGAGAACACTGAACCCAATGCTTAGAGGTTGTCCAAAATCACTCAAAACAGAAGTCTCCTCAGAATAAAGGCATCGGTTATCATCTGGACAATAACATAGAGCTGACAGACTGAACAAGAAAATCTCAGAAACGCTCCTTGTCAAAGAACTGTCAAATGACTTTCTTTTTAAAATAACCACATCATGTATACATTTTCTCAAAGATGATAGTAACAACATCAACTCTGAATAAATAAGTCTGTGACAATAGGACAATTCAGAGACTTGATAGCAGTCGTATGAATGTGTGTGTGGGCCGAGGGTGGGTTAGGCTTTGTGGTATAGAGGTGGAATTATGAAGGGTAAGAGTAAGAGGTCACCCTTCCACACAGATGATAAGAGATGGATTTTCCTTTTTTGCTTTGTTTTCCTCATTTTCCTCATTGATTGTCAAAGGGAATGAGTATCCTTTGTAATCAATTCTCTATGATAGGACCTTTACATTGGATCAAACTTCTTTCTTTCCCTATCATTCTCCCTTTGTCCTCATTGAACCACCATCACACCACATGAACACAAATCATTTGTACGTCCAATGGCTCAGCAGAAGACAGTGGCATCCCTCTTGCATTTTGTGTTCTTCGTTTTAAATTATTTTGTCCATGTGCAATGTGCATGTGTGAATATATTTCATTTCGAAGCTGTAATGGTCTGCTTGGAGATATACACTCCAAAAACAAAACAATCTTCTGTAGGGGCTTGCATCCATGTGGGGTAGTGCATGGGGGGCGTGTTAGGTTGATCGGTGCTCACTCGAGGTCCCAAGGGTTGGATGGGGTCTTCGGGCTCTCATGGGTTGAAGACTTCAGAGAGAGGGACATACACAGAGACAGGAGGAGAAATATAGATGTGGAGATGGCACGGTGGCAGTTTGGCAGGGAGGCAGGTAGGTGGCAGAAGTTTTTAAAAAGACAGGAAAGAGCAAAAAAGACAGAGGAGGCTGTTTCATTTCAGATCCCCAACTTTGCCACGTCCCAGCTAATGAAGAAGCAGAGAAACCGAGCAGATGAAGGAGGGAGAGGTGAGCAAGAGACCAGCAGTCTGTCCCCTACACCAGAGACCATCTACAGCTTGTCCTTATTCCCTCGGCTTTGCATAAATACATTCAGCATGAAGAGGGTTGAGAGAGAGGGATGGAAAAATAGATGGCAGCGGGAACACTGGGGGAGGGGGTGACCAATGAGGGCTGGGGTGGAGGGAGGGCATGGGTGGCTTGTGGGATTGCAAGGTGAGCTTGTGGTATTTTTGTCATTGCACTGTACATGTAACACAATGAAAGTATTCATTATTTGTAAGCTAGGCGTTTTTAGAGCACTTGCCAGTAAGTGGCAACGTCGATAGCACATGTTTCAATCATGACACAACTCGTATTCGCGTATTGTGTCCAGGTACATTTAATCTAATCTCGACATAAGGATAACAATTAATGTGATTGTTGTCATGTCAGATTGTATGCTTATTATGTATTAAGTATTGATATGATTTAATACATGTCTGATGTGTGTCAGTGTGCTTTGTATGGCTCTTGTTTTAGGATACGTGTTGGAATCTAAATATGAATCCAATTGATTGTGTTTTTTGTTTTTTGAGTTGGAAGTATGCAATATGTACATGTTGATATGTGCCGGCGTGTCTGTCTGTCAGTCGGTCAGAGCGCCAGCAGCGATGGCGAGTTCAAGGAATCGGATGACTGCTCGCTACTGCTGTTCCGCTGGTTTGCACTGACCCCGCAGGCTCCCTCTGGGTAGGTGAACACAAATGAAGATGTGTATGAGGGGTTGTAGCTGACAGCGGACATGCCGTCGTAGTTATCACCACCACCACCGCTGCCGCCACTGTCACTGGCCATCAGGCATGGTGGACCAGCCAGCAGTGGCTCATTTGAGCAATAGAAAGAACTAGAAAATGCTACCTCCTGCATCATCCCTGGCTGAGGCTGCTGCTGTTGTTGTCGCGGAACCACCGGCTGGGACTGTGTGGAGGCTGGGTGAGTCGTGTAGGCAGGAGGCAGGTAGAAAGCGTCTTCCTTCACAGTCAAGCCCACGATGGAGACAGGTGGCAGGTGCTGGGGAGCGAGCTGGTCCTGGTATGGGATCTTACAACCCGGTTGGTGGGCTACCAGAACAAACTCCAAACGTTCCTTCTCCTTCTGCAACTCCGATATCTCTGCCTCCAGCTCTGCCTTCTCCTCTTCCAGGATGTCTGTCTCCTGCAGGCAGAAGAGAGGAGGACAAGAGAAAGGAAAATAAAATGAAGGGGAGCAGAGAGGTGGATGGGTGACGGAGATTGAGTGAAGAATATGCAGGTTTGAAGACATATTTGATTATCTGTGGAGGAAGCTGCACTCCCCCTTAGTAATACCAATACCATCATAGAAACGTATCCCTTACAACTTACATTATGCTACAGTGTGGTCATAAGTCCTACTGCATAGCTGAACATAGCCCATTCATTAACATCAACGACCATGGGCACCAATGCACCATGGGTAACAGCAGGTCATATTTAATTATCATGACAAGCTCTTCTTTTCTTTTCTTAATTGTTTATATTTTTGTGCCCTCATATATAATATATGTCATTGTTCCACTAAAGTGAAAGTGTCCTTGTTCAAGGCATATTGCACACCGCTTTATACTGCACACCTGTGGTCATGTTATAAAAAATCTAGCATGCATAGGTTGCAAATTGCATATAATGATGCCATGAGAATACTTCTTAAACAACCCAGAGGGGGCAGTGCTAGCCAGATGTTTGTCACTGCTGGAGTGAGGACTTTTAAAGCACTTCTAAGAAATCTAATGTTTAAGTTTATGAAAGGGCTGGACGTGTCGACAAACAGTGTCATTGTAGCGCTTTCAAGCCCCTCAGTGAGCTGTTCACGTTACACATCAAGATTAAGGGTACACTGGCTAAAATGCCTGTATGTTCTGACTGTGGGTTAAGTTATGTATTTGTTTTATGATTTTTATTCCCTGTTGTATCTTGTATGTTAACCACGTGTATGTATCTCTATGGACCTGAGACTGCTAATAAAGTTGAATTGAATTGAATTGAATATGCATGTACATTTGTATTGTGTTAGGGTGTGTTCACAAGGGCAGATGCAAAGACGAATGGGAATATCATTTGGAGCAGCTCCATGCATCATTCCGTCGTTGCATCGTCATGTCACTGGCTTCCATTGACAATCAATGGTAGACTTATTTCTCTGATTTTCTTTGGATATTAATTTTATTACATGTTTATTTGTTTATTTGTATCTGTTAAAATGCAAATAAAGTGTTGATCATAATTATCATGACAAACTCACCGACTGCAGTCTGTCAGTGAGCTCTCGCCGTCTGTTCCGACATTTGGCAGCAGCCAACTTGTTCCTCTCACGTCTGACACGCCTCTTCTCCTCCTCTTCAGGAGTTAGCTGGAGCAAAGGATAGAGAAAGCAAGAGGGATTTAGGAAGGCTAAATATTTAGCTTTCATTCTACTTTACAATGAGCTTTCATTGTGTCCCTTACCAGTACCACTGTGTAAGCGATTAAATGTTTTTAAACTCCTCAATCACTAAAATCAAAGTATTATATATATGGTGATTTAATAATTACACAACCAAATGAGAAACCACACAAGCACACACTTACTAACACACCAGCATCTCCATCGTCACTCATAGACTCCCCTCGAGTGCGGCGACGGGTTCGGGACTGACGAATGGGACCCGAGGCCGGAGTCTCCGAACCTGCCGGGGTGAACTCCGATGGGGAAGAGTAGCTGGGACCTGGTATGTCATATGGGTCAACCAGAGACACAGGCTGGGTCATGGTGGAGGTCCCAGCGGTGCCGCTGTTCTGTCCAGAAGCCTGGGAGGAGCTGAGGGTCGGTTGCACCATCCACTGCAGGTCCTGGCTGCTGGTGATGGCCGTGACAGTGGGCACAAAGGTACCAGGCATCTCCACCGCTCCAGTGCTGCTGCTGCCCCCAGGATTGTTATCCACACTGCCTAACCCACCTCCTGCTGATACACACTCCTATAGGAGGGAACATGGAGAATGTCAGTGAAGTCAATGAATACTGAGTAGCCTATGTCAGTGAGTCAAAACTAGTATGTCAGTAACATGCAACACAGACACTCTTTTTAACCGACTATAATATTATTAGCCTATATTAATAATAATAACAAACAGTGCTAATTGCACTGCATATGACAATAGTAGGCCTATTATACACGAGGAAATGTTTTCGAATTCAATTAAAATCCACTTTTCACTTTAGTAAAATAGGCTAAGATTATGTTCAGCCCAAATGTGTCATTGATCTTTTATGTTTAATTTATTTACAGCTCCATTGATGCCAAAAGGAGTTCAAACTGGCATTAATATTCATACAAACAACGAGTATCCGAGCAGTCACCTAAACCAATCACATCTCTCCAATGCGTCTCCCCTCCTCTTTCCTCTCCTCCCCGTCACACCCCCATGTGTTCCCCTTAGCAACGCGACGTAACACTCCAAAATAGAACGCATTTACGTCACCGCAGAAGAGAGCGTGGAGAGAAGCAAGCGAAGGCGGAGCTTCAGTACATACGTAGGAGAGTCATCCGTTCTGCTGCGGCATGCTATGCTGTTGCTGCTGTAAACCTAGAACCTACCACGTTGTCACACAGCAGGATGGATGCTGTGTTTGTCTATGTTTATCTATCGACTACAGTGACAATAGGCATTCAAATAAACACTACACTGCACAGTCAAAGCCAGGCATAATAGTGCCAATCGCACCACATTGTTGCTGATATAAAGATTTCATTTTAGCCTATACATTTGGAAGGACTGCGCAGGCTTATATACACAAATAAATAATATATTATATTAAGGGATATACATACGCTGTCAGGCTGTCTGTGTCACTTGTTAACCCATTCTTTTTTTTAATTAAGAAGGAGTAGGCTACTGACTGACCTATGGTGTGTTTTTTAACATATACCTTAGTTAGAACTTACCTGTGGTGCACTGGTAGTCGGTGGGCTCCCGAAGGAGTCCACGGAAGACAGGTACTGGGACTCTATGGATGGAGATGAACTTCCACGGGAACCGCTATCGAGGTCGCCGGGGAACCCTTGGAACATTACCCCGGAGGGAGCGAGGTTGAACGTGAAACCTACAGTTCCCGGAGAAAGTGCGATATCACCTGCAGTAGTGGATTAACGATAAGTAGGGGTTAAACTGCTGAAAGACATTATAGGCAATGTTATCCATATAGCTGCTTCCATGTTGCCAAAGATTTGCTCCACAATAACCGATAGGCTATACTTATACTGGCTTCATATTCGCCAGTCGCCGCTGTCCCGTTACACACTTTTGTGATATTGCATTTGCGTTAAATGACAGATGAAGCAAAGACTGACTTTACCGAAATTGAACTTTTTGGTAGAATCTTGTAAAATGTTCTTGGTTTCTTTCCAAAGGAGTTGCATGAAGAACGGTAATCCAGCTCCCTCGGAAGGGAAGTAACTCCAGATGTTGCAAACTGCTTTAAATCCAAGAACCGAAATATGCTCTTATAGATCCATGTAAAGTATGCTATGTGTAAACTCTGAGGAACGATATAGTCCAGGTTTCACGGTAGCTCAAGTCTTATGAATGAAATCCCCATCGCACAAAACCATTTCAAGCAACTAAGGTACCGCCTTCGGTGTTCCGCTGACGTACGTACCCATATATGGACTGAGTTCTGCTGTTTGTTGTGTATCCTTGGTGACGTGAGGGAATCCCTCTCCCACTGAAATAGACTACTAGCGTGCCTCGCGGACAATAATAGATTTTTTTTACTATCACAACCACGAGATATTTCTCACCGTCTAACAATTTCTAAATGCGAATAGACCTTTTGTGGAATTGTGTTGCTAGGGAACAGCTTGGGTCCAAGTTTATTTCCTGTCAGCTATCGACAAACACTGCAACAGGAAATAAATTGATTGATTGATTGATTGATTGATTGATTGATTGATTGATTGATTGATTGATTGATTGACAGTTTGCAAAGACAAGAAAGAGTAGTTCAATACAAGGTCACTCTTTTAAGAGGATTTTAAATCCAAGAAAGCACTATACTTTTTCATTTTCATCACATTTATATGTTTATGGTGTGAAAATGTCTATCAAGAAACATTGATCTGTTTACAAATACTGACAAATACTTGTGTAAACTCTAATTATCAAGGGTGATTTCATGGGTGAAAGTTTAAATCTAATTAATAATTTAGCCTGGAAAAAAAGAAGAAAAGAGACAATCCGGGCACACAAAGTTAAAAGATGGAATAGCCTTTATTTAATTAAAAAGCAACTGCGCCAACATGTTTCGACCATAACATGGTCTTCATCAGGGCAGTATCAATAACTTAGCCTATAGCCTATAAATTCTGGTCCATTTCAATTAAATTAGCCGTGTGTAGCATTTAGGTTAAAGGTTATGTTTCCTGAATCGAAGTGACGTTGTGCAATAGTTGCAGGCCATCCCATCCCATGCCCTTGACCGATATTATGCAAGGAAGCAGGGCTGAGCTCTCTCGAGGAAGGAATCCCGTCAAAGGAGGGGATATCCCCTTGTAAAGTTTCTCAGGGCACGCCCTCGGGAGCTCTCCAAACTCCACTTGTTTGAAGAATGAGAGGGTGGGTATGGCTTGTGCTAGTGCTATATATAAATATGGAATATGGAATTAAATATGGAATAATATGGATTTATAATAGGCAATAATAATAATAATAATAATAATAATAATAATATCAAATAAAAGTATCAAACTTGCAGCTATAGTAAGGCGACTATATACAATTGTAATAATATAGCCTACTTATATTATCTGAATGAAAACTTAGAATATAGGCTATATGAATTATCCTACAATAATTCGTGAATTTTGGTACCACTGGATGGCCTCATTCATGTCAGTTTTTATTTTTACCAGAAAATAGTACAATACTGTAATTCCGACATGAAGTGGGCAGCAGCAGTGACGGAAATCAGCACCATACACACATGTCATTGCAGACATCACGCAGTCGAACAGAAAATGATTCATTGTTATAGCCTACACTGCGCAGCATGCCACTGGGAATGTGGCAGGTGGGAGTTGGGGGGGCTAAAACAGGCACGTGCGGGAAAAAGATGAATGAAAAATCTGAAATGGGCCTACGTTTATTTGTGATTTTGCAAAATGTGAAAGAGAGGAGGAAGAGTTGGAGGGAACATTAGTCAGCGGCACGTCACAGCGAGGGTCTGGACTCTGGATCGAGAATCAATGTTGTACCCCTGACTCAAGTAAAAATAAATAAAAATAAAAATAAAGTAGGCCTACAGTTTTAATGTATTTCTTTGTTTCTCTCTCTTTGGGGTGATAATTCAATCTATTGAAATTTTGTATGATGGTTATCATGGTTTGCACTGTTAAGTTTCAGTATAGTATACCAACTTTATTAAACGCTTATGTGGGGAAAAAAATACAAAAAAGGGGGGGAAATAATAATAATAAAATAAAATATTACAGGCCAATATAGGCCAATTCCTCAGAATTCACCTACATTTTAGTTACAACAATTCTAAATATTTTGTATTTTATATTTTTGAAGAGATGAGAATGGTGTAGCAGCATTCAGCACAGTACATTTATTTGAAAATATACCGTACAAGCCAAGGCACACACAAAAGTATGAGCCATGTGCTTTTTTTCTCTCTCTCTCTTCTTTTTTTCTCACCACGAGTCTTCTGCATGTGTGTACAGCGTTCTGTTACCTTGGATACGCCGTTCCATCTGACGTAGAGACGCATGCAGCCTAAGGTCTTTTTTTGTTATGCCGCCTAGCAACTAGTTTCCGTGGCAACAGGTTGTGAGTGACAGGCAAAGGCAGAGTGGAGACTGGAGACTCAGCGTTAGCGTAGCCTACAACATGGCGCCCTGCTTCTGCGCATAGCTGGTGCATAGCGATGTTGTGGTTATAATGCCATTTTGTATTCAGTCTTTAAAATATACTCTCACGTCTATGCCGTTTTGCTGCTGTGCTCTGGATAACTTCAGATAACGTAACGACGAGCTCTGCAAAACGTTAGAATGCGCTGCGGCATGCCATATCCACACGTGATAGCTATAAGCTAACCGTTCATACTGCAGTGTTTCACACAGCATGCTTGCTTCATAACATTGTAATACACACTGTGATAAATTCTTCAGTTCTTTCGATGTTTTATTTTCAAAGTTGTTGCCCGTGCCACAATTAAATAGGCTACACAAAAATAATAGACCTTTACTTTTTACAACATGAAATTATCTTAATATTTATCCTAAAACATTAAACAACCATCAGTAGTTTACTAGTTGGTGTTTTGATTGATTGATTGATTTATTAACAGTTTGCAGAATTACAGTACATTTCAAGTACAACTCAATATGTGTGTGGATTTTAATTTGATTCTACTTGGTCTCCTGTTACTTTCTGTCTGGCTGCCTGGGGACTCCAACTCAGTGCATGGGCACATTATTTCTAGACAGGAAAGCCATGTCTCGAGTGTGTTGTCTATTATCCCGTGCTTTGTTTTTCTTGCCCCCGTCTCTTAGCATGCTTTCGGGAAGCTACTAACTTATCACCCTACTCAGGCCAGGCCCTGTTTCCCTCTGGGAGGCGGGACATGTTTGCCCTGTCTTCCTGCCCAAAATATTAGTTACCAGGCAACGGTCAGGCCTGCCCCATTTCAGAGTGTTGTTTACACCCATTCTGGCTTCTCTCGCCCCAACAACATTACATAACTTTCACTGGCTTTCCCAACCTCTTCTCTGAGAGAAATTTGACCTGTCTTTTTACCCCTACCGCACATACCCAAGTAAACCCTTCTTTCTTAATCAGTTCTATTCTGTCTTTGTTTTTTTTTGTTTTTTTAATAAATAAAAGAACGTTCACCATTTCAGCCACTGAGAGAACATAATGCTTATCAAAAGAGGACATTCGTATGAAGCAGAATGTTAGTGGATGAGCTATGCTTGGCCTGATTCTTTTTTTTTTTTTTTTTAGCAACTTCACCATTTAGAATTCCTCTGTTGTCAGCATTCATTATAACTTAGTTTTTTATTGGTGAAATGTATTGTAAACTAGAAAAAGTGCCCTTCTGGGCACAGGTCTCCACCAGGAGGATGTTTTGTGTGTGTGTGTGTGTGTGTGTGTGTGTGTGTGTGTGTGTGTGTGTGTGTGTGTGTGTGTGTGTGTGTGTGTGTGTGTGTGTGTGTGTGTGTGAGACGCGGCTTGGCCTGTTGTAGCGCCACCATGAGGCTGATTTGAAAACTGTCAAGTGGCATTTCTTCCTCAGCCTAGTGGGAATATGCATGCACAGTTTCACCGCAATTGGACGCTGCGTTGAGTAATTGTGGCAATTTGTACAAAACGGGTACAAAGCGGGCTACTCCTGAAAGGTTTAGAAGCCAATCGTAGGCAATGAAGGTGGATTATGAGAAATCAAATAAAATCTGAAGGAGTAATATTAGAAAATCTGAAAGACCCGTTTCGTTGAATGGCTCTAGAGAGACTGTGTACCAATTTGCGTGATGTTTGGACAAAATCTGTAGGTGTACTGTCCAAAAACGTGTTTTGCACAAAGCGGCCTCCTGGTGGTGCTATAACAGGCCGTTCTGGAAATTCTGGGGCAGAGGTTCATCGTTGGCATCCAGGGAGTGTGTGTGCAAAATTTGACATCGACCGGGTTAACGGTGCCGGAGATTAGCTGTTCACAGACGGACACACACACACACACACACGGACGGACGGACACACGGACGGACGGACGGAGTGCAAAACATACTCTCTCCCCATGCCTTCGGCCTGGTGGAGACAATTATTAGGCTATCTGTATGCTGAGGTTTTGGACTCAAAATGGTCTAGCTTACTTCAAGTTAGCCTGTGTATTATTATGTGAAATAAACAAAGAAGTACACTAATATCTATGCAAAAGTATAGCCAGGGTTGCTCCTGTCCTGCTATTCTTTACTTTTGTGAGTTTAATCCTCTTACATTGTATTTAGTTAGAGAAAATTGGTGAGGTTTCGGGTCTCGCAACATCATGGCAGGCACCTACAATCTATTCCCTTTAAAAGCCATTGCAAAAAGCAACCCCAATAAGCAAAATCAAAGTTAGGTCTGACCTTAAAGTGGTTTAACCTATTTTTGATGATCTTAACACATTTTGCTGTGGACCCCCTGGACCCCACTTCGAGAACCACTGATCATCATCATTTTCCGACCGCGGTCGAGATCATGAATTTCACAATGCCACGCCAGACTTCGATGGTCCTTCATTGCCACCCCCAGTTCCTGCTTTCTGATGCATGTGTCCCTAGCGATGACATCAGGGAGCGACAGTTTTCTACCTCTGGTCTGCTTTGAGGCAGGACTCCAGAGAAGAAGGGAAGATATAACCTCATTGTCAGCTCTGTAGCAGTGGCCGGAAAACTGTTCTTCTGGATCGTACTAGTGAAGAAACACGGGGAAGGTTGCCGTATATATGATTAGTCGATGGGTGATGTACTGTAAATTAAAGGGCCACTTCACCACCAGATCTTATTTTAATGATGTTTGGGAGACAAGAAACACTTTCCTGTGGTTTTTATGTGGGTAATTGGTGTTTTTAGATATTTCAGTATTTCAAGGTGTTCATGGGCTCCATGATGTCATCGACACTGGGCTCACGTCCTTCCTGGACTACAATTCCCATAATGCTTTGGTGCATTGCTCCTCCTTGTGGATAGGGGGAGGGCTGTCTTACCAGACAACATGTAGTCCAGGAAGAAAGTGTATGGATGACATCATGGAGCCCATGGACACTTTGAAATACTAAAATATCTAAAAACACATATTAGGTCCCTGTCTGCTTGTTGGATGTGTGGTGGGTCCTGTGGGGCTGGTCTGTTTAGCAGTTCTTCGAAATGTTGCAACCATCTTCTCTTCTGTCCTTCCTCCCCAATTATCGGCTTCCCCTCTTTGTCCTTTACCGGTCTTTGTGGTTTGCTGGTCCTTCCTGACAGCTTTTTGGTGGTGGCATACAGGTCCTTCAGATTCCCATGTCTAGCTGCATCTTCAGCCTCCGCTGCAAGCGCCTCTACGTGTCCCTTTTAATGCTTTTCTTCACTGTCTTATTTGCTTCCCTGTACTGTGTTTTAGCCTTCACCTTCTCTGCTCTTGTACGGCTGTTGTTTAGGGCTGCCTTCTGTTCTTTCCTCTCCTCAACCTTCTTCAGTGTCTCTGCTGATATCCACGCCTTGTGGTTGTCTTTCTGTGGACCCAGTGCTACTTTACAAGTTGTGGTTATGGCTTCCTTTACCGCCTTCCACCTCCCGTCAATGTCTCCTTCCCCCTCTCCATCTAGCTCTTGCAGGGCCTGGAACGTGTTCTTTAAAGTGATCTTGAATTTCTCTGCTGTTGTTGGGTCTCGTAGTAAGGCTGTGTTGAACCTTTGTCGCTTCTCCCCTGTCCAGTTTTTCCTTAGCTTCAGTTGAACTTTTGCAACCAGAAGATGGTGGTCTGATGCTACATCGGCACCTCTTCTGGCCCGTACGTCTTGGAGGGACCTCCTGAACTTCTTTGTGATGCATAGATGGTCTATTTGGTTCTCGGTGGAGAGGTCCGGAGATACCCATGTGGCATTGTGTACTCGTCTATGAGGGAAGACGCGTCCCCCGATGACAAGGTTGTTATTAGCACATAGGTCTGCGAATCTCTCTCCATTTTCGTTCATCTCTCCTAGACCATGCTGCCCCATGATTCTCTTATATCCTCTGTTGTCGCTTCCAATCTTTGCGTTGAGGTCTCCCATTACGATGATGATGTCTCTTCCTGAGTATTTCTGGATGATGGTCTGCAGTCTGCAGTTATAGAATTCCTCCTTGCTTTCTTCGTCACTGTCATTGGTTGGGGAATAGCACTGAATAATGTTTAGGTTTATCCTTTCCTTTTTTGTTCTGAATGACGCTGCTATTGTTCTAGGCCCATGAGCCTCCCATCCCATGAGTGCTCACTGTGCGGCCTTGGACAGCATAAATGCAATTCCCTGGGTATGGTGAGCGTTGTCCTCCTCATGGCCTGAGTACAGCAGCAGCTCTCCTGTGGCAAGCCTCTTCTGTCCGGAACCCGTCCATCTTGATTCGCTGATTCCGAGGATGGCAAGGTTGTACTTTTTCATCTCGGCGGCAACTTGTGCTGTCTTTCCAGCTTCGAACATGGTCCTTACGTTCCATGTGCCGAAGGTGGTGGTAACCCTGGTTGAAAGAATGGTATTCGGCAGAGTGGCTTCCAGATGCTTCCGGCTTTCACCACCCTGCGTCATAGATCCTTCTGACGGAGGACCATCTTCTCCTAGGGCCGTGATGTCTTGGTTTACTCTTCTTGACGTATCTGTAACATGTGAATTTTTACGGGGTGGGGTTGTTAGCCCCACTCCCAACCCCCAACCTGGAGGGCCATGTGTTGCCTTTCGTCTGTCCTATACCCTAAAACCTGCCCGGCTTGGTAGAACCTGCCAGGGGTATGACCCCTGCCGGTATAGCCCTCAGGGTCATGGAGGAACACAAGCCTCCCCACCACGGCAAGGTAGCAACACAGGGGAGAGGAAAAACACATATTACCCACATAAAAACCCCAGGAAAGTGTTTCTTGTCTCCCAAGACTCCCAAACATCATTAAAATAAGATTTTAAGAGGTTGCAAAAGGGGTGAAGGGGCCCTTTAACAGACATGTGACAGTGTGAATGTCCCAAAACATAGGCTCAAACAGTGTTTGAGTCATTGAATGAAGAGTTCTGTTTACACGTCTTGTAAATGAAAGTGCTCACTGAACAAGTTCTTGCAGCAAAATAATAAAACCAGCCAGCAGAGTTTTTACAATTCGTAACCCAATTTAGTCTAGAATTAGAATTTAGTGAGCTAGCTGTTTTTATTTATCACAACAAATTGAAGGCCAAAGTCCCTCGTGGTAAAGCCCCTCGTGAAAAACACAGCCCATCCATTCCCACTGTTGTGGCCATAGGGAATGAGAAATATTTTCTCACATCAGGATTTGATAGGGTAAAGTAGTTTTGGCTAAAAGCTGCCTCCATGTCACAGTTGGGGGGGGGGTGACGTTTACTGGGGCCAGTTATAATCTATACAAGAGAGTTGAATGTGTGTATGTGAAGAATAGAAGGCTACTGTATGCCATTTTCTGAGTGTCATTGATTATCAGATCTCCATTTGATAAACTAGACCTCTGCCCGTCGGGCTGGCCTATTTGGGAATGATGCAAGTTGGGAACAATGAAAATTGGGAATACATACATATAGCACCCGTTTCATAGCACCCGTTTCAACTGTCTGTCTGTCTAAGTCCTTGTGCAGTGGTAAACGTTTGTGGAGAATGTCTGAAGAGTGCAAACTGACTGAAATGTGGACTGACTAAGTAATCAAATGGCAGGTGTGGGGAATAGCCTATAGGGCTGGGGTTGCCATGGCAATAAATTGGCTCAGGCGGAGCCTGGAAATTGCACAGGTGTGGGTGCTTATAGTCTGTATTATGTCCACTGGCAGACCCAGGCTAGTTGTCTAGATTCAGAATCTAGACAACTAGCCTGGGTTCCAGCCTGCTACGCGTTCCGTGTTTTGTTTTGTCACATCGCTGCTCGAGTGACAAAACAAAACACGGAACACAGCACAATCAGGCTGGAACCCAGGCTACTAGAGAACTGTATATCCGACCGACTCAATGCACTGCACTCATGTGGTATAGTGTGGAACGCGTGTCTCAAATTTGAAGTTGATGGGGCGAACGGAACGTTATCGAGTTACCCGGATTACAGACGTACATACAACACACATACACATGTATGTACAGTCGTACACACGTACAGAGATGTGCATTTATTGTAAGATGTGATTGAGTTTTTATTATTCTATTCCATCCACAACACAATCAAGCTGCCTTGATGCTGTGTCCAGTCCACCTGCTCTGTCGGCATTTTGAAAAGTGGCTATGGACATTTCTAGCCCAAGTAGTGTTTTTCATGCAAAACAAATGCTTGCAATGGTTTCAGAATCCCTTGGATTCAGAACTCAGAAGACAGAAAACTGTTTTTAATATTTAATATCATATTGTCTATGTCCCTCAAACGTATTTCTAATGGTTTGAGCCTCAATCACCACTCTGATATAACCAGTCCATGATGACATTTATTTTTTGCTCCTGAAGCTGTTTTAGCTGCAGTACCACAATGTGCTACATAAACACAAAAAGGCTTGTTTCCATTTCATGCCAGCTTGGAAAATCAACAATCGCGGACATTGTAAACAAAGTGGAAATGCAAATTTGGAACTGAAGACTGAAGAGAGGGAGGAATTATACAAAGTAGGGTGACATTGATGACATCACAAATACGACCAAATAAGTTGAGCTGTTCCTGAGAGCAATTTCCATGAAAGCCCCTAATATATATGATGAGAAAACCTGATTGTTCAAAATTGCATATTTGTGGGGATAGAAAATACACTGGGTAGCTCAAAAAACACCAAATTGAATTGAAAAAGTTGAATTTCATGTTATAGGTCCTTTAAAGTAGAATACAAATCTCCCTGCATATACAGGTATAGGTTGTTAATGGTCCCCAACAACTGCCACACTTGTCCAGTGTGTGTGTGTGTGTGTGTGTGTGTGTGTGTGTGTGTGTGTGTGTGTGTGCGTGTGCGCGTGTGTGTGTGTGTGCGTGCGTGCGTGCGTGCGTGCGTGCGTGTGTGTGTGTGTGTGTGCGTGCGTGCGTGCGTGTGTGTGCGTGTGTGTGTCCTGTCCTCACTGATCATGTTTCCTTGAACAAAGCTGGCCCTTTGGGCTCCAGTTTACTTGTCCACTATGCATCATCTGTGTGTGTGTGTAACTGTTCATCCCTCCACAATTAAGAACACTAGCTCTCTACCCCTGTGGTTGACTGTCAATGGACCACGCAAAGTGTGTCCACGGGCACCAACTGTGCATTTTGCCCTGGAATGAGTGGCTTGGTGAAGAGGAACAAACGCTGCTACTTTGCCTGGATATCAGTATCACCACTGAACGGGTTATGTTAATGATTCGATTCTAATGTTGCGTGAAACCCCCTGGTCACTGTTAAAAGTTCACTATGTTTTAATATTTAATGTGTCGTATGAGTCCTCACTAAATGTACTGTTAACTCCTTTTAGGCCTGGTGCTGTGGACCCAAATTGGGAACGGGTGATGGCTGCTCAGTAGTATTGGTATTTTACTTTAGTTGCAAATTAATTTTGTTTTATTTTATGCTTGCTGTTTTATTTTATGCCCCCCCCCCCCCAGCATTGGCCCAACAGGCACATTACAATTGCATTGTTCATCCATAATTGTAATTGGTAATGTGTATGCAATCCCTTGTATTAGTGATATTTGCTTGTTGACTAAAATGTTTTGTTAAAATAAAGCTTTGTAATTTTGAATTTTATGCCACGCCTGACCTTAGACTGTGTATATTAATAGAGACGGCACCCGGAGGAAACCCTAAGGCGAAATGGACATAGTGGCCGAATTTGGTATTGCAGCACTGGGCCAGAGCTGGTCCGTTGACTATCATTGCGCACGTTCATGATGACACGTGAACGCTGTTTCATATGTGAACATGTGCAATGATAGTCAACAGCCAGCGCGTTCATGTGTTTGGCCCAATCCATCCCAGAATGCACTCTGTTCCTACCCGGCAGGAGGAAAATCGCCTCATGCGCTTTTGAGCAACTTAAAGGTGCAGTGCACCGGAAATGGTGGACTTTTATTTTGAAGTTTCAAACGGTTTCAAGTTGAAACACCGGTCTGAAGTTTCTGAACCAATCAGAGCGTCGCATCCCTTCAGGCGATGGGACGGTAGCTAGGGACGGTAGCTATGCTATACGCAGCAGCGCATGCTGTGTGTTTGTTTACAAATCAGATAGACGGTCAGCCTTACCAGTTTACTGTTATGTGGCTTATTTCTACCCTATAATGTTTTCAGATACATATTTTAGCATGATGATTAAGTTGAAACCGAGTAATACACTGTCTGGATGTTATCTTGAATGGGAATAAAAACGGAGGATTTCTGTAATCAATAGCAGCTGTGCTGCACGGATGCGCACATATGGGGAATTAAACGGGTGAGCTTCATTTTTATTGGCTTTTATCGATGTGGGCCTCGACACGTCATCACGCAGCACGTTTTCGTTTTCAGGAAGTAATAAAAAATATATTTTTATGGACTTTTGATATATTAAAAACACATAGAAATGAGAATTTGCCCATTTCTTTGGCATCCATTGTTACTAGGTATGCCCATATGATGACCACGGATATGGTCTAAAAGTGTGAAAAACGTATTTTTCATTTCACTACACCTTTAATGCAAGTGGATGGGAGGAGAAATCCGGTGCCGTCTCCATTAATATATACTCTAAGCGCCTGACGCCTCTGTCTCCAATAATTAACTGTACAATGAATCTTTTGGGGAGTTATTACGAGTCAGGTGGTTTACTTTAGTTTACTGGGTTCCCCAAACTATTGCCTATAGCCACAATCCCCTAGGTGGCGTAGTCACGTTTATACTGCCCTGTTACACATGCTTGACCTAATTTGGCTGCACAGAGATGCCTGTAAACTGGATGCATGTCATGAGCCGAGAACATGTGTGCTTAAGAAGATGTGGATGCTAATCAGAGCTATGCACATGAGCTACAGTATGTGCAAGATGGTAATATTTTGCACAGTTCTGATGTGAGTTAAGTTATACCTTTGTCTATTTCCGAAGCACCCCAACCATCTATGCATCATTGTCAGAGGTCTGAGTCTGTTGTGGGCTGTAAGAGAGCTTGACTGAGTAAAGCACTTGGAATGACTCCAAAGGATCTATAATTACAGACTACTCTGTCAAGATGTGATTTCAACTCTGTTTCTTATTCCGTCTTATTCTGTTTCTATACACATCAGCATTGAAGCACAGAATTTGGAACGTATCGTTCTAATTCATCATTCACTGCATGGGAGCTCTCTGTGACTCAGACAGAGGCATCACGTCAATCCTTGCCTATACTTTTAGCATCTTGAAAATGTTTTGAATCATTTTGCCGATTTTGCCATCCTTGATGACACACATACTGTACATACACACACACACACACACACACACACACACACACACACACACACACACACACACACACACACACACACGCACACGCGCACACACGCACACACTTTCTTTTACATAAAGACACTAATTTTACAAGGACCACTTAGAGGTAGGAATAAAGTGGGAGGGTAGATGAAAGAAAGGGATTGAGTGGTGGATAGATCAAATGACAGAGATGGGGCGATAAAGACATATGGAGGTCCATGTGCATGCCTGCACCTGTCATCCCCTTCTCCTTCGTCACTGACCTACTTCATGCACCCACACAGTCTGCTTCTATGCCTCAACCCTTCTCTCCCCACATCAGGCACGTGCAGAGGGGGGGGCAGGGGGGCTTGAGCCTCTGCCCTTTTGCAGAAAGTCCCCTTTCCCTCCATTGTTTTCCTTTTTTTTTGAGGGAAAGGGCAAAAAAAAGTTTAATTTTTTTTGGCCACATAAGGGCATGTGGGGGGCCAATACGAGCTTATGTGGGGGCCAATACGAGCTTATGTGGGGGCCAATAAGGGCCTGTGGGGGGACAATAAGGGCTTGTGTGGGGGCCAATACGAGCTTATGGGGGGGGCAAATAAGGGCTTGTGGTGGGACAATAAGGGCTTGTTTGGGGGGCCAATAAGGGCTTGTGCGGGGGACAATAAGGGCTTGTGTGGGGGACAATAAGTGCTTTTGTGGGGGGCTAATAAAGGCTTGTGTGTTTGGGGGGGGGCAAAAAAGGCTTATGTGGGGGGGGCAATAAGGGCTTGTGTGGGGGCCAATAAGGGCTTGTGTGTGTGTGTGTGTGTGTGTTAGGGCATTAAGCAACTAGTCGACTAGTTGGTACTAGTTGACTAGTTGATAAGAAAAAAAAGAATCCCCGATTTTGTAGGCCTCAAGATCAGGTAGATTATAGTTATAGTCACCATGTACACAGTTTTTCGATGTACAAATATTTATTTCGAAAAAAAGAAAGAAAAAAAAAAGTTTATTTTTTTTAATTTATTTTATTTTTTACATAATAGGTAGTTAAACAACTAGTCGACTAATCGACTAGTAAACTAGGCAACTAGTCAACTAGTAAAAATGACTAGAAGTGAATGCCCTAGTGTGTGTGGGGGGGGGGGGCAAATAAGGGCTTATGTGTGGGGGGAAATAAGGGCTTATGTGGGGGGCCAATAAGGGCTTGTGTGGGGGGCAAATAAGGGCTCATGTGTGGGGGAAAATAAGGGCTTATGTGGGGGGCCAATAAGGGCTTGTGTGGGGGGCAAATAAGGGCTTGTGGGGGGCCAATAAGGGCTTGTGTGGGGGGCCAATAAGGGCTTGTGTGGCGGGCCAATAAGTGCCATTGGCCCTTCAAGACGAACATTTGACAACTAATGATAATTCCACTATCATAATGAATTATCTTAATTCTATCTTAATAAGTTAGTCAGTTTTAGTTTCAGACTAATGAGAACATATTGCTTATTTTACAGTCCAATGACATGAAATGGCACAAGGGACGGACTCCACAAAAAGACCACCCCCAAAGGTCGGCGTGCGCTATACGCGCGCCCACACATGTGCCCTTTTCTGGAGTTTGAGCCCCTGCCCCCTCAGTGCTCCACATCCTCATCCACCCTGCTAAACACACACCCAGGTTCATTTGTTGACCCTATTTTGGGTCGATACATTATATTGCAACGCAGGTGATCCATCACCAAATTGACATAACATGACAACTGGTATGCAATATTCATTAGCTTACATATGCTGGTAGCCAGACATGAGCAAATGCCGGACTTAAATTAAGAAGCACCACACAAATATTTTTCAGCTGTTCTTTGGGGTGGTTATGGTTATGGTGCGATATTGCTCTACAAAGAACTAGTAAAGGCCCTGTATGGTTCTTTTGGGCTTCGCTACTGGTTCTTAGGCTTAGTTTTAGGCATTTATAATGGTTCTATTTAGCACCAAAAGGTGTTATGCACCTTTAAGATAAGTGCTATAGGTTCCTCTATGAACCAATTACAGTGCTATTTAGCACCATGGTTTTACAGATGCACTAAGTCTCAGATCAATAACTATCTTAATGAGAATAGTTTCTGTACTATGATTAGCTCTGAAATCTGACTGAAATTTCTCACGTTTCTCAAGAATTTCACAAGTTCATTCTCTTGAACTAGATATGGGTCTGTGATGTCTTCCAACTACAATCGAAATTAAGTTTCTTCACTAGTGATTTGACAACAGCAGTTTTGAAGACATCAAGAAAAACTCCAGTTTCAAGGAATGTATTGAAGCATGATTGAAGCAAGTTGAGATGCTAGTAAGTTTCTCATTGCTGCCTGCCTTGCACAAGGTTGCCTGCAGAGGTCACCAGCAGTTGTAATATTCTGTATAAATGTATGGTAAATAACTTTCTCTCATGAGGCATGTGATTATTAAACTGATGTGATGATGTGATAAACAATGATGTGATTATAAACAATTGATAACATCAACATTCACCTTTTCATGTGGATGATCTCACACAGGATATCAGCTGGCAGGTCCCTGCAGTTCAGAATCACACCTGTATGGTGCCTTGAATAGATGTGTCATGGTGTCTGACGCAACAACCTGTGCGCACATGTGGGAGCAGGGGGGCTATAACCAACTGCATTTTGTGACATATCTGCACACAGATGTTACTATTATATCCAGACATGTGAGTAATTTCTTAATGATCTATAATAATGATCAGTTTATTATTATTGTCAGCCCCATGACAGAACAAAAAGTCGAAGGGAGAAGGTGGTCTGAGCTCCACATGAAACTCATGCCACCTGAAAGTATCAGCCATTTCTCAACCAATAAATTCAAACATAAATGAGCATATTTATTGTTGTGTAAAATTAACCAAATCAAAGCTAAGCATGCTTAATAGTGATCATGGTGTGTCTTCTCTGTAGAAGCAAGACTTTTTAGCATTTTCACTGGTTTCTTTAGCATATTTGTGGAATTTGTAAGTAGCCTACACCTGTTCAGTTGATGGAACAGTATCTAGTATTTTGGTATGTGGTCAGGTTTAGGCCTGCCATGCATAGTCCACCATGGGCACCGTTGCAGGTGCGATAGTCCTAGCAGGAAGACCATCCTTAAGTATGAAATAATGCCCAAAGTCTCTTGGGTTGCACCATCCAACGAATATAAAATAGTGATCATTCATATACACTTAGTTACTGCTTTAGTTTTATATAGCCTAGAAGACGGCTATAAGTTCTCATCATTGATACAAAATTTCATGACAATTGCACAAACATTTCCTTTCCCAATGTCCACTGTTTAATATTGAGAACATTTATTTGGCCTTGAACATTATGTCAGTCTAATAATGTTCTCAATTTCGTGGAGACAACTCTGTGGGACTGGGAGAAAATAGCTGCTTTTGTAAAGACACAAAATCTAGAAATTAATAATAAAGTTTATTGGATAAATAAATCCATAGAGCTATAATTCAGTTGTATGTATAATAGACACACGGACACGCGCGCACACACAGGCACGCAGGCACGCACGCATGCACATACGCTCGCACGCACGCACACACGCACGCACGCACGCACGCACGCACGCACGCACGCACGCACGCACGCACGCACGCACGCACGCACGCACACACACACACACACACACACACACACACACACACACACACACACACACACACACACACACACACACATTCAAATGGATGGAAAGGTCACTACTGTCACCATTCCAGGAGGAGCCCAGGAACCTTCCAGCTCCCACACAACCTGAGCCACTGCGGCCAGTGGGCCAGAAATGTCAAATGTATCTGCAAGGCCACAAGTCTTAACTGGCTGCCTCATTAGTGATGTGACAAAGACGGAACGGATACCAATGGATGAGTGATTGATTGATTGAGGTATTTATTAACAGTTTGCAGAATTACAGTACATTTCAAGCACAACTCAATACAAAAACTGTTAACTGTGAGTGGACACCATAAAGCATTACACTTGTTTACAAGAGGGTCCACCGTTTTCAATACATCATAACATTTAGAGACAAACAAATATACACTTCTATATAGCCAAAAACAGGAAATCATCATAAAGGAGGTAAAAAGGGGGGAAAACATACAGTGAGGGGGAAAGGGGTGGGTGGGGGATTCAGATTTTACGGGGCCCGTTTCGAATTGCAGCCGTCCGACGTCCGTAGGTGCCCTTTGAGAGCAGTTTTGAAGGAGTCAAGGGATTCACATGTGTTAATGACAGTTGGTAGGGCGTTCCACATTTTGGTGGCATAGGAGCGAAATGAATTTAGTCCCTTGTTTGTGCCGAATCTGGGTTGAACATGGTTTGTTGAACTCCCTCTGGTGTTGTGGGTGTGGACTTCATTGACATTAAGGAAGTATTTAGACAGGTACATGGGTATCTTGGTGGTGTATCGAATCTTGTGGACAAAGACCCAATGCAAGATGCTGTACTCTGTCGTCAACCCTAAGCCATTCCAGCCTGTCAAAGTGGGCAGGGTTCGGGGGGTGAGGCCCAGTAGTAGCCTGACCAGTTTGTTTTGGGAAGTCTGGAGCCTTGTTTTAAGGGCCTTTGAGGTGCTGTGGTACCAAGAGGTGCATGCATAGTCTAAGAAACCTTGTACGAGGGCTCCTGTTAGGGTCTTCAAGATGTTTTTGTTGAGTGAGGAGATCCTGTATAGGAATCTTTGGTTGACTTTTTTGATTACGTTGGTGGCCATTTTATCACCGGAAAGATTTGCCTCCAAGATGGAACCTAGGTAGGTCATTTCCTCTTTTCGTGTGATAATATTGTCACCCACTCTAACCAAGAAGCCATCTGCCTTGCTAAGATTACTATTTGATCCAAAAAGAATGGATTCAGTTTTTCCCAGGTGTAAAGATAGTTTGTTATCAGCGAGCCAGGTGCAGATTCTACCGAGTTCAGAGCTTTCAACTGCAGTTTGTTCCTGTCCGAGACCAGCAGTGCTGAGTCATCTGCGAACAGGAACAAGTTGCAGTCACAAGCTGATGTCATGTCGTTTACATATATTAGAAACAGTAAAGGCCCTAGTATGCTTCCTTGTGGAACGCCACAGCTCACTGGTAGAGGGGGGGACAGTGTTCCGTTCACGTCCACCATCTGTTCTCTCCCCTCCAGGTAGGATTGCATCCAGCTCACTGATGTGCTATCAAAACCAATTGCTTTTAGCTTGTTAACCAGTATGGAGTGCTTCACGTGTCAAAATCCTTTTGGAGGTCCAGCATGACCATGCCGCAGTATTTGCCAGCATCCACCTTGTGTTTGATGTGGTCACTCAAATAGAGGAGGCATGTGTCAGTGGAGTGGGATGTTCTGAAGCCAGATTGGTTGCAGTGACACAGAAGTTGACTAACGTCATATAGGAGATGTTTGACTAACAGTCACCGACTGTGGAGCAACAAGGCATCATTGTATGACCATCTTTTTACAGCAATATTTAACAGTTTAACAACATATTGCCATGGATATAAATGGCATAATAAAAAACAAGAACAAAATTTAAATGGAAATGCAGGTCATTACATCGTGTAAATAATTACTAAGTACAAACATGTAGACTCCGCATCTCATGCCAACGCACACGCACACAAATCTTTAAATACCCGAGCTCTGACGACTGAGACTGTCCTCATCAACATTATGTGTGAGCGAGCCTGGGCTAAATTTGCAGCTTCGTAGCCAACTTACGCAACCTACCCTCGCTCCCTCCCGTCTACACAATGGCATAAATCTCACAGTTTCTCTCAGTCATTCCAGTCCGCTCCAGATGCCACCCCCACACAATACACTACAAATCTCGCACTATTCCTGCACCCGCCCCCACCACTATGGCCTGAAATACCAGCACCTCCAAGAGCAGACGCCAAGCCTGTCAAAGCATCATCGCATCCCACAGGACAGCTGGGGGGGGGGGGGGGGGGGGGGGGGGGTAGTGCAAAAAAAGGAAAGATCAGAGCAGCTGTCAGGATGAGAACTGTTGGAGAGAGAAGGAATGGAGGAAATTAAGACGGGGATAAGGGTTCAATGCAAAAGAAGGAATACAGGTTTCAATGGCGGTTCTCAACCTTTCTTTTGAGGGGCCTCCTATATACAGCTTTTGTCCCCACACGTCTCAATATTTGCCAAATTCAGTTCAATTCAGTTCAATGAAAGGAGAAATTAGGTAATATGTGACTCAAATATGACGTCAATTTTGTCCACACAGGTCTCAATATTTGCCATTTACAATGAAAGGAGAAATTAGGTCAAATGTCCACAAAATATGACGTAAATGTGTGGCAACACAAACATTAAAGGACAACATTAGTTTTTTTCAACCAAGGTTCATGTTTTAGGTTGTTATTAGAGAAAGTTGCTGCTTTCTTTCGGGCATTCGAGCATGGGGCTAAATATGTATTTTTTTTACAAAATATTATGGCGATTTATTTTTTTATTATTTACTATAGTCCTACTAGACCCCAGGAAATTACATCTGGCCACAGAAGATCACAGGATCTACTGAATGTGAAGGAGGCCTACTGGGGGGAAGCCACACTGTGTGTCATAGGCTCAATATGCAGTTTGACACTTTCAGTAGATCTCGTGATCCCTAAAACGAAAGAAAGCAGCAAATGAAAAGAAACACTCACCTTTTACTTTCTCT
This sequence comes from Electrona antarctica, assembly GCF_951216825.1. Taxonomy (NCBI): domain Eukaryota; kingdom Metazoa; phylum Chordata; class Actinopteri; order Myctophiformes; family Myctophidae; genus Electrona; species Electrona antarctica. Next base: position 26,970,408 of record NC_136792.1, read on the forward strand.
AAGAACAACCTAAAACATGAACCTTGGTTGAAAAAAACTAAAGTTGTCCTTTAAATGCCATTGACAATGAAGGGAAAATTTACATCAAGCAAATCGGCTAACCAATAACATGAATTCAGTTGTTCATGAGATGATGTATAATGATAAGAGCGCCCCTCACTTCACACAGGTGTGTTTTCTTTTTAGTTCTGGACCACTAGCATATTTTGAATGTCCTCAAGGGCCACCCCACCAATCCTGTTTCTCGTTTGACACAAATTTTGACCTGGAAGCAAGCAGACAGGCTCTATTAGCTCAGTGGCAAACATTTCAGCACTTGAGCTGGAGACCCGGGTCCAAAGATTTGTGGTAGAACTGGAAAGTGCAGTTTTTAGGTAATATTAATTTCAAGCTTTTCTCCCTCACCACAATTAGTTGTGTCGTGTGTGTGTGTGTGTATGTGTGTGTGTGTGTGTGTGTGTGCGTGTGTGTGTGTGTGTGTGTGCGTGTGCGTGTGCGTGTGCGTATGTGTGGTGTGTGTGTGTGTGTGTGTGTGTGTGTGTGTGTGTGTGTGTGTGTGTGTGTGTGTGTGTGTGTGTGTGTGTGTGTGTGTTTTTTATTCACGATTCGTTCTTTCAAATGCTGTTATTTGGCTGTTTTCAATGTGTTATAGTGTCTTGAATGATGTTTGAATTGAATTGGATTGGAAGAGTGATTTTATGTAGTCTTGAATGGTGCTTTTCTTTACACCCTAATCAAAATATCATCTCGCTCACAGTGAAAGAAGTGGCCTTGTTTCACTGTGAGGCCTGAGATATGGTGTCATAACTACTCATCTTCTACAGAGTGCACTGCATAATGAAAAGCGAGAGAGAGATACTGATGTGAAAGGCAGAGACAGAAAGGGAAAGGACACTTAAAGGAAAGAGAGCAAGGAAATGTAGGAAGTTCTTCCTCTTCCTCTTCCTCCCTCCCTCCCTCCCTCCCTCCCTCCCTCCCTCCCTCTCTGTCTCTCTCTCTCTCTCTCTCTGTCTCTCTCTCTATCTCTCTCTCTCTGTCTGTCTGTCTCTCTCTCTCGCTCTCTCTCTCTCTATCTCTCTCTCTCTGTCTCTCTCTCTCTCTCTCTCTGTCTCTCTCTCTATCTCTCTCTCTCTCTGTCTCTCTGTCTCTCTCTCTATCTCTCTCTCTCTGTCTCTCTCTCTCTCTCCCTAGGTAGATGGGCAACCTCGGTGCAGTCACCTAACGATGAGCAGGAAGTGGTGAGTGAGTGTCCATGTGTGTGGGTGTGTGACCACAGGTTCTATTTTAGAAACATGTATAGAACGAACAAGAGCACATGCGCGACTACGAAAGAGCAGTGGTGGGTACCATGGCGGAAACACAAGGGAGATAGTGAGACTGAAGCCTAATTTACACTCACCTATGTGGCAGGGCATCACTCTGCAAATAGCTGATCTACAAGCTCACAGCACGTCACAATGCAACGTGTTGTGAGATGTTTGATCTGCTATTTTTGGCGCACGACACTGGTGCGCATCCAAGTGTAAATCAGGCAGGAAGGAACAGGAGGGAGCAGTGGAGTGAGGGATGGAAGGTGTAAGCGGGGAACGTAGCGGAGGATGGGGCCAGCGTGTGTTGACGCTGTACGTGGCGTCAGTGTGATAAGAATAGAGATGGTGCGTGCAGTGAGCCTGAGACATTACTCTTTCACACCCTCAGCGGGGCAGGCCACACTCATTATGTGACAGAGAGGGATTTAATGTGTGTGCGTGTCTGCGTGACTGTGCATGTGTGCACTAGTCTACATTCAGATGCACATGTAGCCATATTTCATCATGGGGTATTTCATTATGTGAATCATTAGAAGATACATTCATTTTAATTTTATTCATTTTAATTTTGGTAATATTGTTATATTTATATATATTCACAATGAAACTTTCACAATTACATTCTTCTCTTTTTCTTCACAGATGGGGTATAATTCTATTATAATAATTGCTTGGACGAAAACGAAATGCATTCTTACAGTGGTGGCTTAATAATGTAAAACACTGTTAATTAAACAGTGTTGCTCATCCTTTAGTTTACACTAGATGAAAATGCATAAGGCCTCGCGTAAAGGTTCTAACTGAATATGTCTTATTATATCATTTCATTTATATGATTTGTTTATTTCATTTTCTATGTTGTATTGTGTGTTCATGAAGTTTAAAAAAAAAGAAAATACATAAGGCTGCAAGCAATATACAGATTAAGAAAAAGGTGAAGTCAGGCCTGAGATAATATAACCTGGTGTACTTTGGAATAAGGTTTGCTATAGCCAGTCATTGTAAAATCTTATTTTTACACTTTCACAGTTAACACTCTTTCTAGGACCTTGAAGGATAACAAAATGTGAAGTAAAAAGAAAAAAAAGAAAAAAGAAGAAGCAAAATAATATTTTATGATTTCTAAAAAGTTCTACTGCATAGAAATAGACATTCTTCCATGTTGTCAAACTAGTATCATTTTTTAAATAGCGAATGCGTGGAGTGATAGAAGACTGAGAACATGAAAAAAGATATGTGAGTGCCGCTATAGGGTGAAGCTGCTGCCCACCATCATGGAGCCTAGAGGTCGAATCCACCACAGTGCCTCTGGCTTGGCCGGGCACTCCCAACAACTGCAAGTTATTGGCCTTGCTTGAGGATGGAAAGCTGGGCAGGGAAGGGTGATCTTTGTCACCGCCACTAGTAGTGACCCCTACAGGTTGTTCAGGAAGCCTGTTCAGCAGGGAGAAGAACAGTAACGCAACTCCACACTGTCGGGTGAAAAAAGGCAGCCTGTGACTCCATGTGTATCGGAGGAGACATGTGGTTGACTACACTCTTCTCAGGACCAACAGGTAAGGGTTGGCAGTGACAGGGACTACACATGGTGGTTTATTGGCAATTACTAAATTGGGAGATATACAGTATATTTACTGTATATCTGTACAATAGTTTGACGTGAATATATCACAATGCTGGAACCAAGTATGATAAAACAGTGGCAGAAGGAGATTGGTTACTTGATAACAACTGCATTGTTTGCTGTGAAGAAAGCTTTACATCATAACTATGGCACAAGCCAGTGGTCAGTTTCATGGTGACAGAGAGTGTGTATGTGCATGTGTTTGTGTGTGTGTGTGTGAGTGAGTGAGAGAGAAAGAGAGAGAGAGACAGAGAGAGAGACAGAAACAGGGGGAGTAAGAGAGAATGACATGTTGTAAACAGAGGAATGATATTGTTATCTCTTCGCTCAGACAGGACGGCTCTGCTGAGCCTACGTGAAGGCCGGATTCACATAGAGGTTTTCAGACAGTTAGGAATTTAAGCAGCCACTGTGGATGACAGAGAGATAGAGAAGAGATCTCAGAATAATCCTTATTATGATATGACAAAGCTTTGAGCGTTTAAGAACTAATTGTCATTTACTAGGCACATACTCACAGAGTTAATTCCTCTGTCTTTGACCTCCTGGCTCGTCTCCAGTTCATAAAGAGCTGAGGGAGAGAAGAGATGAATACTTCAATCCAATTGATCAATCATGGTTCCAGTGTTTCAAGGTACTATGTTGAAACACACAAGGCACAGTGACGAACACAGATCTTTTCTGAATGCAATTACAGCGTGTGCATGTGTGTTACCATGCAGTTTGTGCAGCCTGGACACACATGCCACAAAGCCATGGAAGGGCAGGTGGAGTTCCCCAGAGCCAAACCTCTCTGACAGCAGCTGAACCACCTTATCATCGCACTGGAGTCCTGGAAAAGTCGTACAATAATAGCGTTATTAGTTCTAATGGAGATATTGTTATACAGCCATAGAGTTATTAGCTCTAATACAAACGTTTTATAATATAATAAATTATTATATTATAATATTATTATAAAACAATGTATATTATTATTAATAATATATATTGTGTACAATGTGTAGTTATAATAGCTCTAATAGAACAGATATATTGAGTAAATCTATTAGTTCTAATAGAAATGTCATATTGTGTATATTAGCTCAAAACAAAAGACAGCTGTCACAAATCCTATACCAAAGTAAAGGGAATGCAAGTACAGTTGTATACAGTAGCACATTTCAACAACAAGGCAATTAAAAAGGCATTTTGATCATTAAGACAAAATAATCATCCTATTTTAAAATTAGCCATGTCACTATGACTCAGACAGTCACATAACCATAAACAAATAAAATATAGGCATATATGGAGATCAGGATGTCCATGTGTGTGTGTGTGTGTGTGTGTGTGTGTGTGTGTGTGTGTGTGTGTGTGTGTGTGTGTGTGTGTGTGTGTGTGTGTGTGTGTGTGTGTGTGTGTGTGTGTGTGTGTGTGTGTGTGTGTGTGTGTGTGTGTGTGTGTGTGTGCATACCAACTGCCAGAAGTGCCAGGCTGAGTTCAAATGGGCTCATTGACCCAGAGGAGTCCTCGTCAAATTGAAAAAAGGTGGACTGAGAAAGCAACAAGACAAAGACAATGAGATTAATAGCATCTTCACATATGAAAACCACCATCCCCAGCACACTCATAACTCTACCACGCACGCACGCACGCACGCACGCACGCACGCACGCACGCACACGCACACACACAAACAAACACACACTGTGTCACCTGCAGTTTGCGCAGATGGGAAATCAGGGTCTCTGCTTGGTCACGTCTCAGACTGCTGCGCCCTTTAGTCTGACAGACGAGTTAAGGACGGCTCAGAAAGACATTAGGACAGATGGTGGAAGACACTATGAGACAGACGCTATGAGAGAGATGCTGTGAGAGATGCTATGAGAAACATGATATGAGGTGACAAAGGCAATAACATACTGAAGTAAAGTTATTGGAATAAGTTAAACAAGAGGGTCACAAAGAGGGTACAGTTGTGTCATACTGTATGCTCCTGTTCAGCACTATGCTATATAAATACATGTACAGTAGTGTTATTGCTACCAGTAGACAGGGGACTGAGTCAGAGTAAAGCCTATACCTCGACATACATGTACAGGACAGTACGACCCTGTCACATATTGAAAATAGGCGATCTACAAGCTCACAACATGTCACATCGCAACGTGATCTGAGGTTGTAGATTGGCTTTTTTCAGCCAATCTACAAGTATGAAACTCAGGCATAAGGATACTTCTTCCCCAAAGATGAGCTGTCTGCATAGTTCCAGTGGGATGTGGTAGTCTTTCTCTAGCACTGAAAAGCAAAGTTACAGTCACAGTTACTTCTGTTATTTAATCTAACTTAATTTGTTGCATCCACAACTATGAGGTTCTGTCTAGACTGTTGTTGACATTTGTGGCCTCTTCCTCTGGTCACCCTCAGAGATGGGACATGTTACTACTTTGCTCCCATCTAGTGGCCATTGTAAGAATAATGACAGCTTAGTGGCTGCTTTTGCACTAGTGTTTAAAATTCCATCATCTCATCTGGTTTTATCTAACATGTCAAATGTGATAGGTTGGAATCACCTGAGTTACCTTACCTGAGTTGACCAGGTTCATGAGCTCTTTAGCATTCAGTCTGTCATCCTGTCAGAAGACACAGCAGATAATTAGAATAGACTTTATACATTAAACGAGAAAAAGTGCCTAAGGGATTCATGTTGATGAAGTTATTGCACAGACAAATTATATTGATTTGTGGGATGTGCATGCAAACTTTCACAGAAATCAGACTCAGTTCATGATTTAAGACATTTTGTTCAAAATGAGCAACACCTGTAAACTTTAGATGCCAAAACTGCTCTCAAAGGGCACCTACGGACGGCTGCAATTCGAAACTGGCCCCCGTAAAATCTGAATCCCCCACCCACCCCTGCTCCCCCTCACTGTATATGTTTCTTTTCCATTTTTACCTCCTATGATGATTTCCTGTTTTTGACTATATAGTTGTGTATATTCGTACGTCTCTAATTGTTTTGATGAATTTAAAATGGTGGGATCTATTGTAAACAAGTGTAATGCTTTATGGTGTCGTCCACTCACAGTTAACAGTTTTTGTATTGAGTTGTACTTGAAATGTACTGTAATTCTGCAAACTGTTAATAAATCAATCAATCAACCAATCAATCAATCAATCAATCAATCAATCAATCAATCTTAGTTGGATGGAATCCATATTCCGGATGGAATATAAAAAGTCGGACAGAACCGTGTTGATCACATGACTATGTCATGACACAATCTGTAAAAGTAATATTAAACATTTTGTTTTGCAAAAGGCAGATGTGAAAAAGGTTTTGCACTGGCATCCAGGGAGTGTGTGCACAGTCGGACAGACGGACGGAAACACACACACAGACGGACAGGGGGCAAAACGTATTGTCTTGACCACGACTTTGGCCTGGCGGAGACAATAGCATAAGTTCTATCGTATAAATCTTAACAAACAAGTTATGATGTACCTTACCAGCTTATGCTGATTTTGCTAGCCTGAACTCCTCTGGCACAGCCAGGGTGGTGATTTGTCCTGTTATGGTAATGCAGCTTTAGGTATGTAAAGGAAAGATAGAAAAATAATTCTTACCGGCCCCGCAAACTCATCAAAAAGCTTCTGAACTCTCAAGTGGTCCTCTGGAGTGACCGGTGTGGACATAACCTGTTAGAACGGAACCAAACACACCACACAATGCCATATAACTTCAGCATGTTATCATACCAGTGTTGTGTTTATAAATGAGGTCAGTGGACTCACCATTGTCAATGCATTTGACGTGCATGTGAAATCTTGTGTCCTGGAACAGAAAAATCACCGTTAGTTCAAAATACACTTAGACAAAGCAACCAATCTTCAATTCTTAACCTCTCTTCCATCCTACCCCAGAACATTTCCAGTCTTGGAATAGATTCGGAGGAAGACCTCTCCGGGCTGGTTGGGTCGGTAGGTGGAAGCAACAATGACATAGGTGCCAGGGTCCAAATGCACCTTCCTCCATGCACTCCTGTCATGGAGTGTATACATACAAAACTCAGTTTGGCAGACTATGCATTGAAAAGCTTGATAGGTTAGGTACATGATGAACATGCCTCATGTTATGATGACTGTACGATGAGATGAAAATGGACATTCTAATTAATAGTTATTAATAGAGACATTTTTATTTCTTCTTTTTGTATGTGTATGTTTTTTCTATTTGAAACAATAATAATAATAATAATAACTAGAAATGCACTCTGTCGAGGTGCCAACTTGCGCGTTGCACACAAGTAGGCCATACAGGGCTTTAAGCAACTAGTCGACTATTCAACTAGTCGACTAGTAAATCCACTAGTTGACCTCGTTGGTACTAGTTGACTAGTTGATAAGAAAAGAAAAAGCGTTTTATTTTATTTTATCCCGTTTTTGTAGGCCTCAAGATCAGCTAGAATGTTAGATTATAGTCACCTAGAATGATCAGCTAGAATGTTAGATTATAGTCACTAATGTACACAGTTTTTAAATGTACAAATAATATTTAAAAGAAAATGTTTTATTTTTTTACATAATTTGTAGTTAAACAACTACACTAGGCAACTAGTCAACTAGTGATCACCACTCTCACCACTACAATGGGTTCAATGGGTTACAATTGGTTACATCATCCACATATGAACCACCGTTTTTATCAGCCAATCCCTGATTGGCCCGAGCAACATACCCTTCGTCCAATCCAATTGGACGAAGGGGCCACCAACATACGCAGCATGCTCCCAACTTTGATTGGCCGAGCGACACCACCAAAAATACACAATCCCTGATTGGCCAAGGGGACCACCAAAATTCATAATCCATTATTGGCTGAGCCAGTCACCGACATACGCAGCCGAAAACAGTACTTGCGCGCTCTGCTCTCGCAAGTAATAATGAAAAGAATAACCATTTACTTTTTCTGCTTCCTCGTCATAAACATTGTGAAAAGTTGATCAAAAATAAATACATAATGTGGGAGTGGAAAGCATAGTGTCGTACCTCATAGCCTGGTACTTCCCAGAGCGCCCCACCGGACGAGTTGAGGAGAAGAAGCTTTGGTCCAGACACATACCCTGAAGCTGCATGTACATATTAGAACAACTGAATATATAAATACACCTATATGGTTATGATATTGATTCAGGCAAAGGCAACAAAAGACAAATCTTAAAGCTTTTTTAGATAGGATATAATAGCAAAGAGACAGGAGACTGAGGGAGAACTACATGCAACACAGGTCTCCAGCAGTAATTGAACCAGGGATGTTGTAATGATGTCATCTGGCCAGCCACTGATGCATCCCAAATGCTGATGTTTTGTGTAGTAAGTACATACCTCAGGGGGAATCTGCAGAGAAAGAGGAGATTCAGAGTTAACTAGGTACTACACTGGTAGAATGCATTGCATCTTTCAAGTCCACTGCCGCGCGTGGCCTCACCCTGAAGATGTGGAACGCCATATAGAGAAAGTGGACTTTGTTTTGTGATCTCCTGTTTTTCTGCAGGAGCTCCACTAGCACGGTGCACTTCTTTCCTTTCTCTGCTATCTTCTTCTCCTCTGGAGTCATCTTCTTGTTGTTGTCATCAACATCATCATCATCATCGTCATCATCGTCATCCTCATCCTCCTCTTCTGGCTGGTCCTGCTCTGAGAGAACCAGCTCAAACTGGGGGTTCTTCCAGTATGATCCTGAGAGAAGAACAGAGAGAAGGACACTGAGTTCCTACAGCTGCCATCACAAAAGTGCTTCAGGGAACACCTCAGTTATACTTAGCTGCACGCCGGTATCACAGGTTGCTGTGCCGCGTTCTGAGTCTTGTAGATCTGCTATTTCTGGCGCACAACTATGTATACATGAGAAATAAGTACTCAAGAATTCAAGTTCAAATTACAAAGTACATTTGTTTTTAAATACCAGTGAATTGCTGAAATTTAGAACATGTAATTTAGCTTGTAGATATTGTATGTATTCATATATCCTTTTTGTAAGTACTGTAAGTACTGCACTTTTCAAAAAGTGCAGTACTCAAGTAAATGCACTGCAAGTTACTGTCCATCACGGCAGGTAAGGATGTACACTAGGCCTACACATACACGCACAAAACAACAGACAGCCTCACATGACACACGCTCTCCTAATAATACTCACGCTGGTATCTGCGTCTGCCACCAGCAGAGCTCCCCGGCACCCAGACACCCTCATGCTCGCTGATGGTCCAGGAACCAGGGGAGCTGGCTGAGGCCTGTGCCTGCCCCTCTTCCAGGGTGTCAGGGTTCACGCTGCACAGCTCCACACTGTCAAACAATCTGCTGAAATCTTCTACACTGATCCTGATAACAGGGAGGACACACCGCAGGAAAGACAGTTTGAATTTGAAACGTACAGATACATTTTCCACTAAACATTATGTTTTCTATTGACTTGTAGGAACATAAATTCTGTTTCAAAAACGTACCAAAACTCTCCATCCTCTTTCTTATTCAGAATCCTTTGCTTCTCAGCATCGTCAATATCACCCCAGTCCTTAGACCTAGTTTCACACACACACACACACACACACACACACACACACACACACACACACACACACACACACACACACACACACACACACACACACACACACACACACACACACACACACACACACACACACACACACGCTGTTAATGTCACCCAGTCCTTACACACACACACACACACACATTAATCATTTATTTATGTCCACATAAGAGATACAATACAAGGACACAAATATTTACAAGGTGCTGTACAGAGTGCAATCAGCAAATCCCGGACAAATACCCACACACCCTTCAGGGGTACAAGTAACAGCGTCTTCGCCATATTTGGTGGCTACCAATAGTGGAAGAGATTGCACAGAATTTCGCAATTTTCGCAATTTCACACACACACACACACACACACACACACACACACACACACACACACACACACACACAGACACACACACACACAAACGCACACACGCACGCACACACGCAAGCACACACACACACACACACACACACACACACACACACACACACACACACACACACACACACACACACACACACACACACACACACACACACACACACAAACCCACAGCACACATAACCATCCTTGCATCACCAGGCTTTCTGTAATACCTGTGGAAAGCCTGGCTTCTATTCCAAATTAACTAGTGTGATCGGTCTATTGCCCACCAACTGCACCTGGTAATTTGCACACACACATTCATGCAAACACCATTTACCCGACTGGATCAGCAACCTGCAAAGCAAGTGATCCCAGTCTACACGTAATAAACAGGCAGCTTCCTCACTTGTCACTCCAGGGCCCACGGTATTCAACAAAGCCCCAGGGGTTCCTCAGCCTCAGCAATTTTGTGCTTTCTGTTTCTTCTGCTTTCCTCACCTGAAACACAAACAAGAAAAAGGGTTTTGTTTACCATGGCACAATGGCCTTACATCAGCCCCCCAGCCTCCATTCTTTTTATTCTCAGAAATAAAACCATATATATCGGTATTCAAAATTATTTTGACAAAATACACAAGGAACATACTGCCCCAGAGAGCTCCGATGTCTGACATCACTGCCGCTAGAGGGCGCTGTCCCCCTGGGTCACAGCATTATTTATTTTTTATTTTTTCATGGGAATTCCCATATAGGCAAATCTTAGAATGTGTCATATTAGAACTCTGTTCCAAAAATAAACATTTTACTCATATGGACATGAAGCACCAACTGACGGTAAAAGAAATACTAATTTATCCAAATAAATGTTGTTGTAACGTAACAATAAACAACATAGAGTTTATTTTTGGAACAAAGTTCTTATTATGACCTGATTTAAGATTTGCCTATGGGAATTCCAGTACAAAAAAAGATGGCCATCATGACCCAGGGGTAGTGGGAGTGAGGTCAGGACATCCGTACACTATAGTCTACATAGTTACAGTATACTGACCTTGTCGCTGTCAGTGATGGCATAAGCATGGCCCTTGATCAGTCCATCTCCTGTCACTTTACCAATGTCAGAATAGCTTTTGGCCTGTGAAAACAAGGTTATGATGGTTGGAAATATCTGCATAAACCCAGTGGTGGAAAAAGTACTTGAATGTTTTACTTAAGTAAAAGTATCAATACTGCAATGTAGATGTACTCCGTTACAAGTAGAAGTCCCGGATTAAAAATGTACTCAAGTAAAAGTACAAAAGTATTGGCATCAAAATGTACTTAAAGTACTAAAAGTAAAAGTACCCATAATGTGTACAAATCTTTAAAATAAATAGCTGATCTACAAGCTCACAATGTGTTGCATCGCGACGCATTGTGAGCTTGTAGATCGGCTATTTTCAAATGGCCGACATGTATATAGGGTTGAAGTGGTTAATGTATGTTTTCTAATCAAAATTAAAATCTCCAAAGTAACTAGTAACTAAAGTTTTCAAATAATTGTAGTGGATTAAAAGTAAAACATTTGGCTCTGAGATGTAGTGGGGTAGAAGTAAATGTATTAGAAATTGGAAATACTCAAGTAAAGCAAATACATCAAAATTGTACAATATAAAATTATACATATGCATGAGCTGCATTCACAAGGTAGTAATGTTCCTCTTATGTATGACATCACACGTGTGTGTGTGTGTGTGTGTGTGTGTGTGTGTGTGTGTGTGTGTGTGTGTGTGTGTGTGTG
>NC_136792.1:26984582-27029582 GCF_951216825.1 Electrona antarctica
AACCATTGGTGACTTCATTCTTACCCTAAAATGGAAGATCCCTGCATAGGATTTAGCCAGGCTCTGGTTGGGTGGCACCACCTTGACAAAGAGTTTGGGGTGCATGGTCAGACAGGACAGGGCTGCCAGAAGCCAACAGTCACCTGATAGACAGTGGAAAGAAACAACATATTTGAACTCGAATGAAGACATGAAATCTATTGTGTTACTTGAGCACTGGTAACATATTTCATGGATTTGTTGAATACTTTACATTTCCATTAATTTCTGCAGGCATGAGGATTGTGCACAGGCCTGCTGCACAGGTAAGTCTGCTGTTTCTGTCAGCACTTTTAGGTATGTTAACGGCTAAACACAGGTGGACACGCACGCACGCACGCACGCACGCACGCACGCACGCACGCACGCACACACACAAGGCACATACCTGTTAAGAAAACATCTGTTTCATGTTCGTCCTGACATTATTTAAGATTTGCACTTTCAACAGCAAATCCTTAACATTCTTTTCTTTAACCCTTTGTCTAGGAAAAATAAATCTCCTTGACTCCTTTACAGGAGTGTCCTGGACAAGATAGGCAGCAACGAATGAAACAAAAGTGACACTCACATATCTGCTTTTAGGCAGAAACCAGTTAACTCAAAATGTTCACTTTTCAGGAAATGAAAAATTTAAATATTTCAAGAAATGAAGAAAACCTTAAAGAAAGCAATACTGCCTCATCAAAGTTGGTATTGTGACTTTATATAGTATATTGTCAGTTACTTGCATGATAGGGGGGAGAAAGGGTTTTTCATATAGTTAAAAAAGGAAAGCAGACTGAACACATAGAAGAGGTTTTCAGTTTCTACCATGCTGATCTAAACTACTAATGCATCGTGAGCTTGTAGGTCTGCTTCATGAGGTGGCACACAACCAATGCTGATCTACAAACTACTAATGCATTGTGAGCTTGTAGGTCTGCTTCATGAGGTGGCACACAACCAATGCTGATCTACAAACTACTAATGCATTGTGAGCTTGTAGGTCTGCTTCATGAGGTGGCACACAACCCATTGTGAGCTTGTAGGTCTGCTTCATGAGGTGGCACACAACCCATTGTGAGCTTGTAGATCTGCTTCATGAGGTGGCTAACCCACACAACCAATCTGATCTCACCAGTGGTCGGTCAGTTGAACGCTGTCTTCCTGTATGAAAAGAATGTAGCACATTCTGTTTCATAAAGGAAGACAGCGGTCCAACTGTGAAAAAAGAGGAGTGATTTGGTAACCTACAGCTATTATTTGTGGCTCCTTACTTTAATTTACTGACAAATTGACAATAAAATATCATGACACAAATCCATCATTATACCTTGGAGAAGAGAAAGTTAATAACTTTTGTCTTTACTTTGTGTAAGGGTGATAGCTTATGTTTGACGCACTCACCTAGTTGGCCCTGGCAGATATCAGTGGTCCCAGTTGTACCCTCCACAAACACAGCGTTCTCACTGATTTCCTACAGGAATGAGAAGACAGTATGAGCAGCCTATAGCCTATTCTACAATTAACCACCATGATGAAATTGTAAATGGAGGAAGTGCAGGTAGAACAGGTTTAAGATCTCACAAAACACAGACCAGCTTTCCTCCAAGGTGGAAAGTCTGGTGCCGTGAGGTTACTTTTCTGGCGGTTCTGGACAACCATGTGTCCAACCAACTCAAGGCTGGGCACTGTATGTGTCGAATTTGAAGTCGGTGAGGCAAATGGTTCAGTGCTGGTGGAGTTACGTGTATTAAAGAGTCAACGCACATACGTACACACATAGAGCCAGGTGCATTTATTGTAAGACCGTCGGCCACCGGCCTACTTGGGAACAATGTAAGTTGGGAACCTAGTATGCAATACCCGTCATAGCACCCGTCTCCGTCTGTCTCTGTCCCTTTTGTGCCCATATATGGAGATCTCTGTATCTGTCTGTCTGCCTGTGTCTGAAGAGTGCAAACTGACTGTGAAAAGTGGACTGTTATGCTTAGTAATCAAATGGAAGGTGTGGGGTTGCCATGGCAATCAATTGGCTGAGGCAGAGGCTGGCTACAGGTGAGGGGACTTTTAGGCTCATTAGGTCCACTGGCAGAATCTGACCAGAGCCTTTTGTGGTGGTTCTGGACAACTGTGTATCCGACCACTCCCTGTGGTGATGTGGAACGCGTGTCAAATGTTATGTCGGTGGATTACAGACGTACACACGTGTACACACATACGTACACACGTAGCACACGCGCTCGCACACACACACACACACACACACACACACACACACACACACACACACACACACACACACACACTCACAGACCTGGTGCATTTATTGTAAGATGGTGGTTCAATATTCTGAAAATTTGAGGCTACAAAGGATGCATTGAAAACGTTTAAGAAACTGTTGTACAAATAAGCAATAGGCAAAAATATTGTCCTTGATTGATTGATTGATTTGGCTTGTTTCCATTGGGGTCCTTTTGTAGGCTATACATTTAATGATAGACAAAGAGAGAGAATGACATTATTAGAAGCTACAATGAATTCATGTTTATTTAAAAGTTACTGGTTTCAGTAGTTTGTGCAGGCTAGCTACTGTAGCCTAGGCCTACTATAAGTTATTGTATCTAGGCTACATATGCATGCCAAATGTAATTTAGTCTATTTAGAACATGTAGCCTAAATGTTCTCTTCTTTTAAATAATATACTACATAAAATATTATCATTTGTCAAATTGACCAACATTATTTAGGTCAATTTGACAAATTAACAACCTTTTCAGTCTCATAGTCCAATTTAAGTATAGCCTACCTTTGGTCGCAGCCACTTTATTGCCTTTTTGGGGTCGGGATCCTCGGGCATATGGATGGAATTGTGGTCGGCAGGAAATGTAGGATCACAAAATAGCGAGCCAGACTTCAGGCATGCATCGAGTAGAGTCTTGAAGTCCTGGTCCCGATTTTTTTTCGGGTTTCCAATGGAACCGAGCTTCGACTGTTGAGTTGACATATTGTCAGAAGCAGAACTTGCAGAGTCAGAGACTGAAATAAGTTTGTGCAGTGTTTAAAGATTGCCAGGTCAGGGTGGCTGGCTCACATCATGACTCATGAGCTTAAATACACTTTATGCGTATACTCCCACAGTGGGCCTGGGCCACTGGAGCGCCTCCTTCGATCCGGATTCCGGGCCAGCTTGGAAAGGTATGTGATACGCCGATGGGGGTCATGAGCTGGAGACTAGTGCAGTGTAATGACATGGTGCCAAAGACTCACTTTGATCTCTCTTATTTATCGTTTACCATCAGTCTTCTACGGGGGTGAGAAAGGAGACATAGCTATTTGTGTGTGTGTGTGTACGTGTGTGTGTGCGTGTGTGTGTGTGTGTGTGTGTGTGTGTGTGTGCGCGCGCGCGCGCGCGCGTGCGAGCAAGCCAGACAGACAGACAGACAGACAGACAGACAGAGAGGGTAATATTATTATTACTGTACAAGTAAGGCAAGACCAAACAGATATCAGATGATATAGCCTACAACAACATTTAATTTAAAGTATGGGTAGTCACTTAATTGTCTAGGCTATGTAAACATATCAAAATAATGGAGAATGTATTCTTTGTTTCAACAAGTTACAAGAGTCATACACCGTGGAAGGATGCCCTGGCCTGCTGCACACTCACAGTTCCAAATAATAAACTCTAAGCTGTCGCTAGATGGCGGCCTCCTCCTGCTGCCCGTTGACATTTAACCAGTCTGGATTCAAGCTGCAAACTTGAGGCGATATATCTCTATTGATCGATAAATAGGACATGGCATATCTTGAAACTTTGAAAGAGACATATCTGTTAAAGGATCACTTCTCCAATTTTCAACAATAACTCATAAAACTTGTCCCTCTCTCTCCAGTCTCCTCACTAATGCTCATTGCCAGTTTGCCACATTATATGGCACCATTTATGTCTATGTTCTCTAGTCTATAGTGTCTCAGAGGAGGGCTGTTGCGGACAGTATAGCCAGGGCTAGGCTATCAATGATATAATCGGTTCACTTAAATTTCAAACATTATATAGGCCTATATTTAGGATTTGAACAATGGCTTCTTTTTTCAGAATGCTAGCTTTCCAGGAAGGGAAAGCTGTATTTTCTATAGCTTTGACTGCCCATTGATGATGTCACTGGTAGGGAAGTTTCTGATCTGTCTATAGCCCACAAATGTACAGGTTTCTGTACATTTGTGAGCACCAATTATATGACGAAGGTGCTCCTTAAAACCCCACACCTGTTCAACTGGCTTGTGCGCATGGGGTAGTAAGAGAGAGTGTATTGGCTTATTATTAGCCCAAACGAAATTCCAAATTCTAAGTGGAGAGCCAATTATTTTAACCTCGCACATTCATGGTATGCGTGTCTCTAATAGTCTTATTTCAGTAGACTAATCATTAGGCCTACTTGTATAACATGACATATTTTGCGGGTCACTTCGTCTTGTCCTCATTAGATTTCTACACCCCCCTCAGTAAGCCTATGCCACAAACCGTTTCTCCATCATTCGCCTGATTAAACCGACAACTACCACTAAACAAACACTGAAGAATAGTGACACTACCGTATAATGGTGTCCATTTAACTCCATTCACCACTATCTCTATTATGTCCGTTTGGTCTGAAAGGCCAGGACACAGCTAGCACCTCAATAACAAAGGTCAATGGCCCGCCCTAACCAATGCCGACACTCCCACACCTCAGTGACCCCTGTAATCCCACGACCCCAAGCGACACTGGCCCTCAGCCCTACCGCTTCCCAAATGGAGAAAGACACCCAAGCCCTTAATACTCTCCGGTCCCCAGACAGAGTCGAACCACTGATATTGCCATTATATACTCCCCTCTCCCCCATGTGCCCACTAATCTGCATTATTCTTCTGATGGAGAATTTAACAGAAAAGACTGTTATAATAAAGTAATGATAAATACGAGAAAGGCGTGTGGTTGAACCGACAATTTCAAGCTTTGAGTCTTGCATATATATAAGTACAGTATGATGAAGATGATGTATTGACCCACATGACGTCACAGGGACTCTGATTTGACATATGGCTCGAGTGCATGCAAAATAAAGTTTATACGGAATAAATAAAAAAGTTGGACAATTACTATAGTCTGGTTGCAACCACACTAAATATGCTTGTCACAGTCCTCTGCATTTAACACATCCTCCAACTGTTACTGTTAGGACTCGGAGCAGAATCATACAGCATCTGAGTAGTTGGCTGAAGGGTCCTGCTCAGGGACACTTTGAGCAGTTGGCTGAACTGGTTCAGTTGGCTGAACTATGGACATAGAGGGGGCCGAACAGGGGACTTTCTGATACCCCAGGCGGTATTTCTATATCCATAGAGGAAAACTTGACCGAAAAAAAAGCAAACGTTTCGGTCCTAACTAAGACCTTCGTCAGTGCTATATAGCACTGACAAAGATCTTAGGACCGAAACGTTTGCTTTTTAATTGCACTTTATGAGCATGATAAAATAAAAGGAAAAATGTTTCCCTAAGTCTCAGTCTATAGACGTTTTTACTTAATTTTGTTATACAGTGAGCGAGTCATGTTCGGTCAAGTTTTCCTCTATGTTTTTGAGACCACCGCTCCTGTAGTTAAGTTTGTAAAAAGGACGAAGAAAAGCGCAACAGTTTTCTCAGTGCTTCGGTATTTCTATCCATTCAGATACGGCCGTCCAATGTTACCACCTAGAAACCAAGACAGACAAATCAAGACCAAATGAAATTGCAGATGAGACCAGGTCTGTGATGTGACAACTTAACTAAGACCATCAAAATGTTGTCTTTAGACTGGACATGAGACTGAGGACAGTCTTGCGTACTACAGCCCTAGTAGCTAATAGTAGGCAGGCATTACTATCTGTGTCATATACATGACAATGAGCAGCCATGACATCTGGAGACTCTGGTCTTGAATGTTAGGAGTTTTTCTTTGTGAGGCTTTAGGTTCACCTGCCCTTAAGCACTTCTACAACAGGGTATAGACATGAAAGCATTTTCACTTGTCAGAGACCAACCGTGACCTCCTGCCCTTTTTGTGATGCACCGTTGGAGATCTTGCCTGACCAGATCCTGTGTGTGTGCATGTGTGTGCGTGTGCGTGCGTGTGTGTGTGGGTCCAGTATGTGAGCATTAGGTTCACAAGCAAGTTCACCAGGTGCAGAGAGAACGTGATTGTGTTCAACAACTTAAATCAAGCCCTTAACAGTCATTATTTAACCGAGATATGCTAGTGGTCCAGAGCTAAAAAATAATTACACCTGTGTGAACTGAGCAGAGCAGAGCAGGCTGTGTGTGTGTGTGTGTGTGTGTGTGTGTGTGTGTGTGTGTGTGTGTGTGTGTGTGTGTGTGTGTGTGTGTGTGTGTGTGTGTGTGTGTGTGTGTGTGTGTGTGTGTGTGTGTGTGTCGAATGTGACTCTAATTAACTGACTGCTCAGTGTGAATGGTCAACATTGTGTGACCCGATTGTGACCCTTATCATCTGCAGGGGTCAATGGGTTGTGCTACAAAAAACATACAGACATACACACACACACAGCCCTTTATTGGAGCGGTGTGCACCGCTTAAAAAGATTGAGAACCACTGATCCATTTATTCTGTTCTCTTAACATGCATTTGATTATGGGCACATTTCCTAATAATGGTGTCTCAACCAGGCAATCAGGTACATTTTCCCTTGAGATTCTAACTCCCTTTTCTGTAGAAGTTCTTGACGTCCGACTTCCCAGTAAGACAACATCGACGCATCATCGGGTCATTTATTTTAGTGCAGCGTTTCTCATAGTGGTCGATTGAAGAAATATATATATATACAAATAAAATACAAATCTTCACTTTCCTACATTACTAAATGCGTGTCATTGGTCAGGGACCTCAGGGACCAGTGGTCCATGGACCACCAGTTGAAAACCCTTGCTATAGGCCTATAACAATAATCATAACATGTTAAATACATTTATTATGCCATAATGTCAAGTATAAAGGCATAGTTATTGGCTTATAACACTGTAGTTACAGCATCCATAAGCCTTCTTTTATAATGACTTATAAGGTCAAGTATTATATAATAGCCTACTGAACTGAACTGGCTAGGGTCATCGTTTCTTTATAATTCTTAGTTGTATTACATTATAATTATTAAATTCAAATGCATTATAATCACTGTTATAAAGAATTATAGTGTGATTTTAAGTCACTTTAAGTGGTCATTGGGCAATTTAAGTAAAACCTTTGATTTATGCAAGAAAACAAATGGTTTCTGCCTACACCTTCAGGAATAATTACTTTACTTAAAGTAAATGTCTCTGAGTGCCAGCAATTATAAAACAGTATAATACTTGACTGCGTTATAATGCCTTATAAGTTTGTTTATAATGGAAGTTTGTTTATAATGGGAAGGTGTACAAGACGGTGGTGAGACCAGCTATGTTGTATGGTTTAGAGACAGTCGCACTGAGGAAAAGACAGGAAGCAGAGCTGGAGGTACTGTAGCAGAAACAAAAATGTTGAGGTTCAGGAACAGGAACAAGTACATCAGAGCATGTTAGATGTTTTGGAGATAAAGCCAGAGAGGCCAGACTGAGATGGTTTGGACACGTACAGAGGAGGGATAGTGACTATATCGGTAGAAGGATGTTGTGGTTGGAAGTGCCAGGCAGTTGGCCTATAGACCAAAGATAAGATTTATGGATGTAGTGAAAGAGGACATGAAGTTAGTTGGTGAGAGAAGAGGAGGCAGAGGACAGGGTGAGATGGAGGCAGATGATTCGCTGTGGTGATTACTGAAGGGAATGGGGTCTTTAATTGAAAGATAAGATATTACCCAAATATGTTTTGCTGCCAAATGTGCCAAATCCAATCCCCCTTATGGATAATAAGGGTTAACTTGACTTGACCTAGAATACTTTAAAGGTCCATAATGCAAATCGTCTGGCTGTATTTCCAAGTTTAGATTCTGTGGGACAAATAATTCATTCATCCATTTTCTCAGTCAAGCTAGTTCTTTGTAGCTGGGACGAGTTGTTTGTTTGGTGTCAGTCCCTGCCTCAGGCTGAAAGAATAGCTGATATCTATATACTTACAGCATGCCCCTCTTTTTAATCACATAACCAACCTTGGCTTGTACTCATTAGCACCGCATTGCTGTCATAACCCTCTCTTATATTCCTTCCACAAACCACAAACAGCTTGACACTCCTCCTCTGGAGCTCTTCCTGATTCAGTGACATTATATAACCCCCATAAGAATGGACTCTCCTTGTCTTTCCCAGTGCTCATTATGTGAAGGTGTTGAATGGCAGAGAAGAGAGAGAAGCCGT
Source organism: Electrona antarctica (assembly GCF_951216825.1). Taxonomy (NCBI): domain Eukaryota; kingdom Metazoa; phylum Chordata; class Actinopteri; order Myctophiformes; family Myctophidae; genus Electrona; species Electrona antarctica. Next base: position 26,992,973 of record NC_136792.1, read on the forward strand.
GGATTGACGGATGGCTGCCTGGAACTGTGTCGCCTCTCACCCTATCCTCTCACACTCTCACTGTGAGGAAGGTTAGCGGGATGGGCTGGAGAGGTGAAGGGGTATAATTCCAGGGTTCAGGTTTCACTCTGTGGCCTTTGCGGGAGGAGGGAGTGGTGAGGGGAGGGTGGTGATTGTGGGAACATGTGAGGATAAAGAGCAGAGGGAGCACTGTGGTTTGTCTGGTCCCAGATACATCTTTCTCCTTCTCGTGATCCGTCTTCCCTTTCATCCTTCTGCCCATGGTCTCGTCTGAGCCGGGGGGTGTCCCCCCCCCCCCAAGGATGGGGAGAGGAAAGAGGGGACAATAGGAGGCCAAGCTTCATGCAACATATGAGAAATGTAATTAAAACAGTGTTAATTGGCTTTACACCATGAAACAATCTCTCATATAAAAAGTAATAGTCTCTTATGACCTCAGGCTTAGCCTAAAAGGATACTACACTAAATATTACACTCAGCTGGTAGAGCTACATTCCCTTTGTTGTGAGCAATTCTGGTAAACGCAGTCTTTTTCTTTTTGAGGGGCGCTAGGCCCTCCAATGCCTGAAATTACATCATATATGGTAGCCAAGCCTATGGACCTTTAGGGCACTAAACGTGACTTCATGTGGCATCAATTCCATGGACTTTTAATGTTTGTTGACAGCAGTTAAACAAACATTGACAACGTGAGACGTCATGTGGCCAATATAAATACATGTGACTGGTTTCGTTTTATACAATAACACACCTCATTCATGTCTCGTATACCGTATATAGTGGCTCTGCCATATGTGGCAGCCAAGTCTATGGACATTTAATGTTTCCTTTAAGCCGTGACGTCATGTGGCAGCCACAGTGGGTGCCTCTCTCTTCACACGAGTGTGATTTGTTTTGTTTAGTTTGACTGGACTTGACTTATGCCCAAAGATTGCTCCAAATGGAAGTTGAAGCCTCTGCTGGAGTTTTAATTTGATGATTGTCTACATGAGGTGGCCCCCTATACTTCTAAATCCTGAATGCTAATTTAGCTCCATTTTAACTGAGTGTAAAAACTGAAGAAAAAACTAAACAAACAAAGTGTAGCATTGCCACTTCAGTCAACGATTCACCAGGGGATTGAATTGTTCAATATCTCTCATATTGTAATAACTAAGGCAAGGCATGATATTACTACTGTATCATCCACATGTTCTATAATATTTGGAATGGACAGTCTGAAAGTGAAGTTGTAAGTCTATACATGTTATTTTATTCATTTGTTTTTTCACTTTAATATCACTGTAACAAGAGCGGCCATGTTTGCGTCTTCCAGCTGACTCTCCCAACCCTGGACCAACAAAGACCTTCTCTGTGGAATAAAGCCACGCTTAACAGATCTAAAAGCCCACACTGGCCCAGAGGCAGGGTCTGGTCAGAAGAACACGCGCAGTTGCGCACACACTCTCTCCGTCAGCTGATGATTAGTCTCATTCTGAGACTAGTCTTATGCTTCTGGACAGACGCCCTGCATGCTAACAAAAATATTGATGTGATAGATTGAATTGGGTGTGCATCCTGCTGACCATTGTGCGCCAGTTCAGAGAGCTGTGTGGACTGGCCCCAGCAGGTAAGGAGACAAAAGGCAGCAGACATCCACTTGCTGCAGGGGCTACTGTGCTGTACCGGGTGTATCATCTTACCTCTCATAATTGGGTATCCGAGCACCAAATGGCGTTGGCTGTGGCCCCCGACAGACAGGTAAGCACAGATACTTGGCCGGGAATCCAGAGGGACCAGCAGAGGTGGTTACTTCTCACCTGTCCCACACCCGCTTACCTGTACAGTACCCATCCCTCCACCTCTCTCCTTGTCTTCCATTCTGTCTTGCTCTTTGTGGAAAGAAGGGCATCAACTTAAGTCATCTGGGCACAAGGAGCCAGTGAATCGCTTCTCTCCTTACTTCCTCCTTATTTTCAGCAGCACAATGGTAATTGGTCGTAGTGGGCGTGTTTACATCTGGTGCCATGGCCCCCAGCCCCCCCCTCCACACACACACACACACACACACACACTTGCCCTGCCCCCACCCTGTTGAAAGCTCATTAAAAGGCTCGCTGTTAATGAGCTAGAAGGATCATAGAGCTTGGTTTCCATTAGAGGGGGTGGGGTTAAGGCCAGAGATGCTGGCATAGAGTTTTTTGTGCCCTTAAAATGGAGTCAGCAATTACTGCAACCCCTTGACACCCCCACCATCACCATCCCACTCTGCCACGGGAACATGCCCACAAACAACAACCATCCTCCTAACGCCGCCAGCCCCCCCCCCAATCTAACGTACACGCACACACACAAAAGACAGTAACATCAAAAGGATGTAAACAGACTGAGGGTCTCCCATCCAACAGTCACATAAAACATTAAACAAGTCAGTGCTGATGGCAGGCAATCCTCAGAGAAATAAGCCACCCTGCTAAGACAACCATCAACGCAAACACTGACTATAAGACAACCTTCAACGCAAGCACTGTGACTATAAGTATTTAAATGTTGAGCTGTGGGATCCAACACGGAGCTCCTCAAAAGAAAATGTGCAGCATACACAATATACGCAAAAGAAAATGTCTTGCCTCACTTCTTTATTAAGCCTCCTCGTGACGAGGTCAATTACAAAATGGTGTCAAGTTTACAAAGACAGTGGAGCTGAGCCTCTCAATAGTTAAGTGTTTGGCGAAGAGGAGAAGAGACAAAACCAGGAATGCTGGAAAAACATGTTGAAGGCATAAAGGACTGACAGGCTGTTCATAATAATTATAATGGCAACAGCGTACAACAGTGTACAAAACATTGGTCACTGAACAGTTTGGCCAAATTTATACTATACATACGAAAATAACTGTTTTTCAAACTAAGAATGTGTGTTGTTGCCCTGAAAAAATATTAAATTAGGCTTAACACTCCACTCATCCCACATCCATCTTTAACATCAATCCCCATAATTTTTATACAAAGCGCTTATTATAGTTTTGTTGTTTTTTTCTTCACGAGGTGTCAAAAAAATAGGGGTTCCCTGACATGAGTGTAAATAGAAATCCATAAATGGTACTATAAATGCATCACAGTAGACACAAAAGATCTGGTAACACTACACCTCACAACCATGTCCTGTTATTGCAATGTTGTATGTAACACCATGGATTCGAACCTGGGACTACCGCTTGGAAAGGAAACATATTTTCCACTTGCCTAAAGCGGAATTCCCCCTTGGATTTTGGTCATCAGGCAAAGGCTCTGAGCGACTACTGCTACTTAACAAGAATTCTTGGAGATACAATAGGCTGTTTGGTTAGTTTGCACTGGAGTAATGTTGATACATGTTGACCGTCTGTGTGGGCACATTAGCTGTAATGATTATGTTTTATGTCACACTTTTTTTTAAATGGTAGGACAAATGGTTCAAGTAAAGTGTTACCAGAGTATTTCCCTGTATATATTTATATACACAAACACACATAGAAAAGCACACGTTGACACCCTCATTCACACAAGTGCTCATTTGGTGGTACCCATAAAACTCTCCCACCAATCGCTAGCCATTACTGAATCTCTCAACCCTGTAGTTCAGCAGTGAATAGACTTTTCAGTTAAACATGCAGTGAGCATAAATAAGGACTAATTCAAACACAAGCAAAAAATAACAGTACTGAACATTTCAAATGGCAGCAACACATGCATAAGCTTCAAGCAGTTCAACACTTTACAAATGTAAACAATGTGAAGGAAAATAAAAACACCACCACAAAAGTACAAGCAGAGAAGAAAACTAAAACACACCCGTTTCACATGTATGTCAAGTTGCATTTTTTTATGCATAGAAGCTAGACATGAACCATCAGTAGCTGAGACTTCGAAGTCTCATTCACATTTATAAAATATACCAAAAAGGAAACATCCATATGTACTGTCACACAGACACAGACTTGCGAGGCCTCGTGAGCCCTGTAAACATTACATTAAGTGACAAGTGTTGTGACAGCCGAGTGCCTTTAAAAAGCAGAGTCTGAGAAGATGCAGGCAGACAAGTGTTTAGATTAATTTCCTCTTGTTCAAACATCTTTAGTCTTTAAATGGTCTTCCAGACAGGAGGGGACCATGGCTTTGTGGAACAATTAGGTGACAGGACTTGACTTTTCTCTGCTGATGCAACTGGTTTCAGTATGATGAAAAAATAATCACATACTGATCTTCTCTGAGCGTCTGTTATTTTAAACGGAACCCATGTGTGATCACATCACCTGTGGCTGGCTTGTCACCAAAGTTGTAACTGGTTGATTTATTTGAGTTTCGTAGTCAGAACACAGTGCTTTCCTGTTTGCGTGGACTGTGGTGGCTTACTTCCTGTTCAACAGTTCTGTTAATCCCCCTACCAAATGACATGCTCTAGTTTTGCTCTGTGGTCTAAAGTAGGCACTTAGTTTCTACCAGCGGCTTGGCATACTTTTGTGAACAGAATAAATGGGTTCTACTGCACATGTAACTCAAAGCAAGCAGAAGGAACAGTGATGACAGGCTACCTTTTATAGTTCTGCAGTTTCTTCTTTAAGCACAATTGCATTAAACATTTTCTATTGATTACCTGTTGGATTGTGGAGCAAAATGATTCCATTTCCATGAATCAGTCAAATTGCTGGCAGGGCAGTCGTCTGCCATTGACAATTGAATGTCAATTTCATTGTGTACAGGAATGAGCAGGGGTCTTAGGAAGCAGTAGTTATTGCCACACTGATGTCTGTAGCCCCATCAGATAGGAGATCCCCAGCACCCGTCTCCACCATGGCTGGACTTCCACTGCTCTCCCCGTATTTCTGTCCATTATGCCCCTCCTCCGCCTCCATTCTCTGGATTACTGGTACATCACTTTCCATCTTGCTTTCCATCTCTGCCCGATCCAAACTGGTCTCCTCCTCCTCCGTTTTCACCACCACTTGGTCTTCCTCTTCCACCTTCACGGTGTCGATGGTGCTAGCATGTGCGTACGACCCCACACTGGCGTGGCTCAGACCGTGAACCTTCTTCAGATGTTTCTCCAGGGTGGCATAGACGGTGAATGGCACGGCGCACAGCTGGCACAGAAAGGGGGCCCTGGCCCCACGGGCGCCATGCGTCTTCATGTGGCGTGTTAGCTTAGAGCTCTGCGCGCAGGCGTAGCTGCAGAGGCCGCAACGGTACGGACGCTCGCCTGTGTGGCTACGTCTGTGCACTGTTAGGTTGCTGCTGTTGCGGAACTGCTTCCCGCAGTACTCGCAGGATTCATTTTTCTTCTTCCTGCCTGGATTGCCACTGTTGTTGTTGTTGTTGTCGTTGTTATTATTGTTGCCATTTCCTCCGTTGCTTCCCCCTCCTCCGCTGCTCCTACGATCGTTCTCCCACTGCCACTCCTGCACAACCTCACTGGCAGTACTTGAGCTCCACCCCCTCTCTCTCTCTATGACCTCTGCCCTCTCACTCTCCCACTCTCCGGCTCCCTTCACTCTCATGTCACCTGGCTCAGGTCGCTTAGGGGTACAGTTCCCACTGGCGATGCCACTCTCCCCACTGCCCCCGGTCTCCCCGCTCTCCAAGGACCCCTCAGAGGGGCTGGCACAGGGAGAGGTGTGCTGTGGCTCGCCCGGTCCCTCCATCTCCTCCTCTCCAACCTCCCCGCCTTCCCTCTGCCGCTGCAACAGCATGAGCAGGTTCCTATCCGGAGGTCTGAGCTGGGAGGTCAAGAGAATCAGACCCGAGCCTGTGGAGAGCTGTTTGGGCAGGCTCAGGTCCAGCTCAGAGGGACAGTGGGTCCTCACTTCTACTCCGCCACTGATATCCCCCTCTCCCATGGTCCCGGTCGCCTGCAAAAGGAACCTCTCCTTCATCCCCTGCCTCGCTGCATCCTCCTCCATTGCTCCCATACCCAAATCCAGCGGCTCATATCCGCCCCCACCCACGATCCCAACCTCTCTTCGGTGGCTCCTCATGTGGCGGGCCAGCTGGCCGCTCTGAGAGAAGGCTTCGTTGCACACTCCGCAGTGGTAGGGCCTCTCGCAGGCATGAGTCCTGCGGTGGGCGGAAAGGCTGCGCAGGGACTGGAAGGCCTGGCCGCACAGCTCACAGGGGAAGTCTGTCCGGAGGGCCGCCGTTTGCGCCACTGGCGGAGAGGAGGACGGAGATAGCACCAAGCCACCCGTAGTGGTGGTACCGCTAACCTCCGCCAGTTCCCTCAGCCGCACCGAGAAGTTGAGAGGCTGCATGTTAGCCTGTGAGGAAGGGTTGGAGGTTTGAGTCTGACGGGGGCGATGGAGACGCAGGGCAGATGGCTGGAAGGCTGAGGCCAGGGCTTGGCTGAGGTGGCGTGGGTCCAAAGTGGCGGCAGGTTTGTGGCGTTTAAGGATTCCCCTTCCTCGTCTCTTTTCTTCCCCGTCCTCCTCATCCTCTTGATAGATATTGAAGGAGTGAGTGTGCTGAGCATGCTGCAAGAGCGTCCAGGCAGACGGGAACACACCCTCACACTGTTGGCAGGTGAAATAGGAGGGCTCATCGGCTGCTGCAAAACATGAATGAGAGAGTGTGGTTAGGCAATTTGGTTGATCAGTCGCTAAAAGTAGTTCACAAAAGTAATGTTTAGAACATAAGATATTGACCTTTAAAATATTTAACAGTATACTGTATACCTGTGAGTATTTGAAATATTAAGTGAATACATGTTAGAAAAGACCTAACATTCGAAAGACAGTGGAGGTCGAATGGTACACAACATTAAGTGATCTAAAAGTTAATTCAGAAGAAACTCGTCATACAATAATAAAATGCAAGAGTGTTAATTTGACTCTTAAAGTGTACACTTTCAGACTGTTTGAGAGGTGGTGGAAGAAAGTGAAGGAGGGTAAAGGAAGAAGAGAAGGGTAAAGGACCTAGCCAGAGATCAAAATGCAGAAAAGAGACAGAAGCTCCAAGAAGCAAAGACTAGCAAGCAAGGGGAGCTGGGTCGTGAAATACATATGGACATATTTCTGTATGGATACATGGATAGCTTTGTCTCCTCACCAAGAGCCACTCCAATTAAGCTGCAAATTGCTAATTAGCAGAACGGAGAAAACGAACTCTTTATGCAAATCAGCCACTGACTCAGCCTGCTTGACAAATGAGGCCTTCTGCATAAATCAAAATTGGAGAGAAGATCCCTAAAATTGTGAGGGAAACAGTTTTTCCCCCTCTCTTTTTTTATAGGAGAGGTTCAAAGCCGACTCTGTTATAAGCCTCTTTCATGTTTCCTCAAGTCAAATCCTTCTGCATTTTACTGGAGGGGGGGTTTGGAGAGAGAAGATGAAAAAGAGAGCAACTGTTTCTTTCCCTTTGCCTCCCTCACTCTCTCTCTGTCTGGAGAGGAGTTGTGGTGTTTGTGTCCTTTAACCTAGCCTGAGGAGTAACAGAAGAAAAGTTTGAGCACTTTAAAAAAGGGGAAAAAAGAAATAGGGTGACATGTGAAATCAAAGAAACGAGAGGTAGATCAGGACTCGGGAGATAAAAAAGAAAATTTAATAAAAAGTAGTACAGGGGGCTGGCTGATAGACACCATGAAAATATGTCACCCCTTTGGATTGTACTTCAGACCCATCCTCCAACCCCAGTTCTCCCCACTCCTCCACCCCCAAACCCTCCAAATCTTTCCCTAAGGGGGGGCTTTTGTCTCGGGGTCCTGGAGTGAAACACAATACCCAGTCGGTTTCTCTTTCGTTCGTTCCTCCCTCCCTTCCCTCTCTCTCCCCGCTCGCTCGCTCTCATTTTTTTTGTAAGGATTCCCATTTGGCCCAGGGTAGCACTTGAATATTAAGCAGAAGCAATAACTACTAATTAAAAATGCAGATTGGCTGGGAGCACTAACGAGCAGCAGGCAGAATCTCTTGTCCCTAGGGAGACAGAGGGAGGAGAAAAGAAGGAGGAAGGGGGGGCATGCAGAAATTGAAAGAGGGCACATCGAAAGAGTGCGTTGAAGATGGGGGGAAGAATGATGTTGGAGATGAGAAAAAACAAACAAGGAGAATAAATAAAAAGGAATGAGACAGATGCACATGGCTCCTCCATAATCCATCATGCACTACCCCCATCCTACACACACACACACGCACGCACACACACGCTTTCCTTCACCCGAGATGCTCAATTTCCCTCCCACAGTAAGATAGATGAACATCACACAACAGTGTTTGAGCCTCCAGCTGCACTACTGGACACATACAGTATGATGTAGCAAATAGAAAAGCTATAATAAGCTAAATGTAATGTCCTCTTAATAAAATCAGTGTTTTCACCAAAAAAGGTCTGCATCTACATCCTACTATACACTATAACCCTAATACCGGTACATGTTATTCTGTGACCAGTCTGTATATTTCCACACGCCTCCCAAAACATTCTTGCAGTATATTAGGAATAGATGTAGATCAAATATAGTATGACTGTTGGATATAGAATAGCAGATGTATACGATCCTCGGGAATAATTCAAACATAGTTTAACCCAGATAGGTTTATAAAAGTTTAATCCTAAATTAAATTGTTTTGCATTATTAAAAAACGAGTTACTCTTTGGTAGTGCATGGTAGGTCTGCTACTATATAAGCCTGTGGGCACCAGCAACAACCAAACTCAGATGTGCAGAGAAAGGCAGAGAGGAAGGAGTGAAAGAGAGAGATGAACAGATAGTGAATCATAAAAAAAAAAACATGAAAGGTTGTGGACAGAAGGAAACGATGCAGACAGCAGTCCCCTGAACGTTACGCAAAGGAAGGAAGTACTACATGAGAGAGTATGAGACAAGGAGAAGGTTTCAAAACGTGTGTGAAGGGTGTGCAAAGTCACACCTTAACAGTGGTTTTCAACCCTTTTCATACCAAGGTCCATTATTTATTCTGCATTTGAGCCACGGACCACCATTTGATAATATCTAGCCTCTCAGACCCAAGACTTCGAATATTTTGACTGGTGGTCCCCAGACCACTGGTTGAAAACCACTGCCTTAAAAGCATTTGACAACTAAAAACATTAATTTCTTCCTTCAATCTCCTTTTTCAACCTCAATAGAGCATAACCTTCAAATAACAATGACCATTTAACTAAGACAACACACAACACATTGATTTACTTTTGTATGAGGTATTTGCAATAGAGGGTATGCGCGTAACACCATCATCATACCCGGAAGTTATGCGGGAACGCCTACTGAGTGTCAAAAAACGACTTTCTGGCCTTGACAGCCCATACATCCAAACAGAAAAGTTCTATCTGATTGCATTAAACGACATTAAACTCACTTTACCACTCGATTTGCCATTCACTTCATGCATGCGCATACGCTCTATTAGCCCTTCGCTAAATCCCACCCCAAAAAGCGATTGTCCAATGCCAATCCAAATAGTTCAGGAACTGTTTAGCTATGCAGGTCAAGCTTTCGCCACCTCATAGCCATCAATGTTATTTTACATGGCTGTGTTGTTGAACATATACACGGCTTAATGTCGAGAAAGTTACACGACTGACCCACCCAGGTGATGGCAATAATACTAACTAGATAAAGTGCCCCTTGGGGCACAGGTCTCCACCAGGGCAGGGCAGGTTGTGGCCTCCTGGTGGCGCTATCATTTGAGGGTTTTTGTGAAAAACAGGATTTTTGGACAGAATCTGGAGGAATATCCAAAAATGTGTTTTTCAAAAGTCGGCCTCCTGGTGGCGCTATAACAGGCCGTTCTGGAGAATTTGGGGCAGAGGTTCATCGTTGGCATCCAGGGACTGTACGTTTGGCATTTTTTTCACCCAGTGTCAATTATCTAATGTAATCCTGGGCGCTACACTTTCTCTGCCAACCTGGGGGGGCAGCGGACTGACCTCATGCTTCCTTCTATGCATGAGGAGTCCAAGCTGCTTCTTTTCACCCGACAGGGGGGAATTTCCCCGGCCGGACATAGCGCGTGGAAGGAACACGTTATTCCGATGAGTTCCTTTCCCCTCCATCAGGCGCCCCGGCTGGCATGGGAGAGGTAGTTTAGAGACCAGGACTACTGCATGTTTTTTGTGAGGGTACCTACCCTAGGGGACACGGGGAGAACATGCAAACTCTCCACAGAAAGGCCCTTTCGGCCAACCCCGCCTCGAAAGGGCACTGATGACGTGGAGGAGGGAACACGCCCCCAGCGCCCACAGCGTCCCCAGCGGGAATTGAACCCAGGACCTTCTAGCTGTGAGGCGACAGCACTACAGACTGTGCCACCGTTCCCCATTTAGAAGACATTTTGATGCTCTTGCTACTGAAATGTGTGTGTGTGTATATATATATATATATATATATATATATATATATTAGGACTGGTAGGGGAGGGACTTAGAAGGACTAATTGGATTGCATTTTGTTCTCCAAAGGAATGTTGTTATAACTTCTTCAACTTTTACTCTTTTGATTGGCTTGACCTCAGCCATGACATGTGATATTTATTGACAGTATCCACAGTGCTATTGCTTCTCTTTCTTCGGATCCTTCATCATACGACAAATAGCAAAAGGCAACGGACAAGCTAAATGATGTGATGCGATGTGAGCTTGTAGATCGTCCATTTTCCCCATTAGAAAATGTTATTATAATTACAAATCTTAATATAAAGGGTTAAAGTGGATAAGAAGCCCAAGTGACCTACAAGACATAATGAGAAAAAGATAAAAACAAAGACGACTTTACAGAGAGGCATCATTGTGAATCTCTAGTCCAGGCATACTCAAATAGCTGCTATCAAGTGGGTTAACATTAAAGATAGCTGAGCACATCTCTCTTTCAATTGCTTCACAATGTAATTTATGACTTGGCCCACATTCAACACGAATGGCTTTTTCCATAAAATAAACTTCGGCTAAATAAAATAAAATAAAATAAAATAAAACAAAATACTGTCAATAGCAGTACAGAGAAGATTCAACTTATGACACTCACTGAGAATGAGAGAGGAGACAGTTCACAACATACCCAAGATCGAGGATGAAAATGTCAAGAGTAAGATGAAAGTGCTATCTGAAGAATAATGAATTAGAAAAAAAAGAGATGATGATGATGTTGATAACAGTCTTTCTGCCTCCTTCAAACGGAATCCCAGGGGTTCATTTGGCATGGCCCAGGGCAGAACAGTGGAAGATACAGCAGAGGGGATAGAGCTGTGCATGATGCAATGCCCTCTATTCGTGTGTCACTTGAGAGGAGTGCAAACCCTCACATTGGTAGACCTCACATACTGTAGGTTGAGAGTACTTCCCAGTTCCTACTCAAAATGTAACCTGTGGCTTTAGTAATTTATTTAACTTAACTTTAAAACACATATCAGGTACATATTGTTTGTGACGGAGAAAGCCTGTAAAGAAAAGCTATAGTCCAGGCTGCACTTATAATGTAATGAGATAGAGTGAGGGGGGGGGGTGTTTACCTGGCCACTTCACCTAAGAGACACAGTCAGGGAGATGGAAAGGAGCTACGGAGCTCAGGTGCTCAGCATGGAACCCTCAGGGAATCTTAAGGGCCCACAGAACACTTCGTTTCCACACAATTAGCTTGTGCGACGCTAACTCACGCATGCCTGCTAATGGCAACGCCTAAGTAATGAGTTGGACTGGGAGGGAGCAGTTTATGTAGTATGGGGTCGAGGGGGGTGGGGGGTGGGATGGGACGGTTAAAAAAAAATAACAAAACAAAAAAAACATAATCACTACTAATTAGCAACCTGCCTTGTTCAATCACCCACCTGTTTTTTCAGGCTCCACGTTCACCTTTGTCCCCACCTCCCAGGACCTGTCCCTGGCCGTCCCTTTCTTCAGCTGAACAAAACCTGCCCCTAACTGAGCGTGGCTGAGATTCTGTTGTGCCCGGCCGGCAGGTGAGGGAGGGGTGCTGGCGTCAGGGGCTTGGTTGCGAGCGTGGCAACCTCCCTGTTTGTGCTGGATGAACGCCAGAATGTGGGCAAGAGGGAAGGCATGACTGCACTGCCCACAGGTCAGGAGGTCACGATGCTCATCACGCACTCTGACCACTGGGGCAGGCTTCTCCTCTGTGTCCTCTGCTGTGTCATCTGGGAAAAGGAAAAGAGGGAAAGAAGAGGGTTAGCATACAACAATAGTAACATTAATGACAATTCAGGTGGAAACCTCATGTCCTCAAAAGCATTCCTTTATTTTTATATATATATATATATATATATATATATATATATATATATATATATATATATATATATTTTTTTTTTTAAATAAAATAGTGAGAATACAACCGCTTGCATTGCGAGGCATTGTGAGCTTATAGATATGTGATAAAGTGGGGCATTAATTTACGAAAAGAATATAAATAATTCAAATATGGAGATGTGAGGTTAATGTCCTGAGAGGGGTGGTCAAATACTATTATAGTAATGAGAAGTGAACACTTCCCTGGCCATATCAACTTTGTCCTCACAGCCACTATTGTAATCACAATTCTATAGAAACTATAAAGGACGGGTGCAGTACTTAGTTTAGTGTCTAAACTTTAGACAGTATTTGGTTTAGACTAGTCATTGGTTAGACCAGTCATTAGTCCTACAACTACAACCTATCTCAAACCCTCACCCTAAACCTAACCTCCCACAGGGCAGCACACCTAAACCTAACCCATGTCTAACCAATGACTAGTCTAAACTAAGTATGCACCCCATAAAGGACACCAAGATATGTTCAGTAGCAATAGCATATCGTTGCTGTCGGGTGGAAACCTTGTATGTCCAAAACCGTTCCTTATACATGGTTAATCCCCAACAGCAATGATATGTTGTAGTATATTGTATGTAATGGAAAGTTGTACATTTTGTGTCTGTGATATTTACCTAAATTGTTACCCATCATGTGATTTTGTATTGTATGTTTTCCGTTTATATTTCTGTAGTCCTAACACTCTGTATTGTAATTGCTTCTCAAGTGACAGTCTATATAACGATGTGTCAATCAACTGCTAATTGGATGCATCATGTTTTTTGTTGTTGAAGATCATAAGCAACACAGTTGTACAAACGGTGATAAATGAAGACCTGAGGAAGATCCTTGGTGGATCAAAATGTTGTCTGCTAATTAAACTTCTTGCTATAAGCTTGAATGTTTCAGTGTTTTTTTCTTCAATGCACCTGTTCCCAAAGATTCTTATGCATACTGTATGTGTGTGTGTTCTTTTTTATACACAGACGTCAAACATAGTCAGTAGCAGAGCTGCAAATTTTGTCGCATTGCACGATACCATTGTGCGACAAAATCTAAAATAATGCTGAGAACAAATAATTGGTTGTCCATTTGTTGATGTTGATGAACATTAAAAATATAAAAAACTGCACTTCTCGATTATTATATTAATCAAACTAGTAATAAAATATGTCGTGAGCTTGGCTATTTATTATTTTTGAATCTTTTGGCCCATAATGACAATAGCATGAAAATAGGGATAAAATATGAATGTTATTTTATTATATTAAAAAAAATGAAGAAAAAAGTATTGATTAGTTTGATAAACTGTTGCGGACCTATTCTGTAGCACAAGAAACTGTCTGGGTTTATCAAAGAGCTAGTTTCACTTACAAGCCTCCCCCGCTCTAAAGCAATGAAGACAATCTGGCTAGCCAACACTGCCCACTTCCTGTTGTTAACCCAGAAGAGATCAGAAGTATTCAACATTACCTACAGTTAGTACCAATACTGTTTTTTGTTATGTAATGGAAATTAAGCATCTTGATCAAGAGTGAGAACCACAGCTTTCACCTTGAATCTTGATCCATGTTTCACACAAAATTAGAGACAGCTTACACTACCTGGCTGGCTGGCCCCCATTGAACGTGTCAATTCACAGCCTAGTGGTTCACAATAATATTGACTTTGAGATGATGCTTAAGACAAGCACAACACACTATACTTTTCACTTTCATGACGCGTGTGCGAAACAAATACCCTTGAGAGTTAAAGCAGTCAAATGTGAACAATATGAGGATTGATGATAATATTGAAAAATAAACACTCCTGAGTGCCATATGTGCCATGTCTCCGAATCTATAGCCTCAAACATGAGAATAATATACCTCAGACTATAGCAAACTATAGCCTAGAAAGATCTGTTGTCCGTTGCAAAACAATCTCACAGCTAGAGCTAGTACAGGCCTCAGGTCAGTGATATCTTTGTCAGTTTGGAGGGATGAGGAGGGGGTGGGGGTGACTCATAGTCATAACATTATTGCCCAACGGTGAGGGGCACACCTTACCTGGCCTGAATACACCTGCCCAGGCTCGGCCGGCTAAGGTACAGGACAGGTACAGACAGTACAGTTGAAAGGTGGATCTTGCCGGTGGTTAGTCAAAAATGTCACCTTTCCTGTTTCAGGGCTGCTGCTGTTTGTGCAGACATGCAAGGCGCGGTTGCACATACAGCGCGTAGAGTCGGGGCCTGCTGTGGTCAAATACGCACGCACCACTGGTCTCCGTTGGATATCAGTACAAAAAGCAGAACTATGTCTCTTGTTTGTTAGACAGGCGAATTTCTATGTAAACAACGCTGTCCTTTCTGGTCACCATCAAGTGTTAGCTGATAAATTTGAGTAGGATCAAAGCATGTGATAATAAAAAGGAAAGAATATGGTAAACAGCAATATGGGCCCGTGCGTGTATATTTGCTATATCTTAATACAGTTTAAGTGTCCAACGATCTCAGACATATATCTGTTGCTGGACACTCTCGCCAGTCTTACAAGTGTAGGCAAACTGGTCTAGGTCTGTCTCATATTCTAAGAATGAAGCAATGAGGAAATTGTCCCAGACAATAAAGACAAAGTAGACCAACAAAGTAACTTGATCAAGGTGTAGCCTGAACAAAACAGTTTTGTTTTTACCCTGGCCTTACGATAAGACAATAAACACCGACATTACACAATAAGCAAACTAACTACAAAAAAGCCAAAGTAAATACATCTTAATAAAACTCAATTAAATCGTTATTGTAGTCTGAACTGTATTTCTATTAGCCTATATATCCAAAACGTGTGCACAAAACTATTTAATGTAATTAAGACTTTCGTACTTTCGCCTGATTTGATGCGTTAATATCGTCACGCGGACTTACCTTGAATTACACTCAGGTGCTGCTGTGGTCGACTTCCAAGTTTGCGTCTGGACATTTCTGCCTTGTTGCACCGGGTCAATATTGGACCGGTGTATCCAAAAGCACTTGGGACTGATCGACACCTGTCTAATTAGGATTATTCCGCAAAGTTACTCAATCGGCCGTAATCAAACGACTAAACGTGACTGGTTTACTCTACCGCACTACCGGGGACGTTGTTAGGACTCGCAGCGTGCGAGGAAGGAGGATAGCAGTCAGAAAGTGTTCAAGTTCATGCTGTACCCCGCAGCGAGGGGGAAGGGGCGAGGCCAAATGTAGGCACTAACCCCTCCGTGTCACGCCTCCAACATCGACCCCGCCCACTCAGACGATCTGTGCAGAGCAGGTTTTGTGTAGGGCAGGCCATAGTATCTATGGGGCAGGCGGGGTCCTTGGGAGTTGGGGGTCCTCCTCAGTGGTCCCCTGCTAGGCTATTAAAAAAGAATATCTTGGCAAAATGGTCCCTACTCCCTGGCACTGAATAATTTCTAATGATTATTATTATTATTTGGCTGACCATAGCCATTGGCATAGCGGTCCAGGCGCATGCCACATACAGACACAGTATAGGTAGGCTCTGGCCTGACAGCGTGTCGCGTGTTCGAGTCCCGTTCTTGACCTTTGCTGCATGTCTCTCCCCTTCTCTCTCTCCCTCATTTCTGTCAATCTCCACTTGAAACTATCAATAAATAGCCTGGCTCCAGCCCTGAATCACTACCATTAAAAAGACATGTCCTGTTGAATAAAAAAGACCAGCCACATAATTAAGGGTCCTTCCTTGACGTGAAGAAATTGAGGGCCACTGATGAATATACCCCTATGACAAAATACCCCCATTCTGAAGCCAATAACAATTTTAGAATAATATTCATATACTTACTATCAGTACCAGCGCTCAATATGTATGGTACGGTCTACATCAGTCACGTGGCTGCTTAAATGCACTAATGCAGGCAATGATGGCAATCAATCGTCTCGCTCATGTACAATGTACATAGATCCGTTTCTTTGGTGTCTAAAATAGCTGTTTTGTTAAACTAGAGTTTGATTCAAGAGAGATTTCTGGATCTAGCTCACTGCTTCCTCTTCAAAGAACACAGTCATAAGCTACCGGCTGTCTTGTCTTCTAGTCTATAAAGTACCGGGCTCCCGGCTACTTCAAGTGTCATCATCACAACGCTGCACTTCGAATTGCTGGTTGACACAATAGGCATATAGAATATGTTTGTTCAACATTTAAGTTTCAACATTTCCTGTACGGTGTACCTTGTTTTGCAGACAAAATATCACCTACTTTGAGTGTCACTGGAATATTACGAATCGCGTTCATTTTCCACACATTAACACGTAGCCTACGTGTTTTGATGTTTTTACTTTTACTTAAAAAGCCCACTAATAAACTAAAATTTGAAAGACACAAAGCACTTCCAAAATACACCCACAAAGTACAGGCCCATGGCAGAAAAGTAGTATAAGCTACAGTAGATATATGGTATAAAATAAATAACATAAGAGAAACAAATGGATAATAAAACTGTAAAAAAAATACAAATGTATGGCAATACATGTTAAAATGCAAATTTGTAATGTTATTGCAAATGTGCAGAGAAGTCAAGATATTGCAGGAGCATGGCATTTGAGGTTTGGCGCCACCCCGTGATTACCACTGTTCCAATTACCTATTGACATTGATACACTTACTAGGAGACATGGCTGAAAGCCATGGATAAGTAAAAATGAATGAGAACACATCCTTTCACATTTTTTATTTGCAATTCAACAGATAAGTCTCTTTACGATTAAATTGATGCTGAAAGGTATAAAAACATAATTATGCAATTAGTTGTAAAACTTTAGATCCTCAGTGTAAAGAGATGCATGTCAAATGAATAGTGTAATGTGGGTAGCTGCAAAAACGTAAGACAAATATGGTGCATAGTGGCAATGGCAAAGATATCGTTTTGAATAGGTATGATTATGAACAAGTGTCCAGAAGAACCTGGGCCAGCCCGGGAGGCATACTATGGTCCGATGGAGCATTGGTTCGACATGCTTCCACACCTCGGACTAGCGCCTGCTCCCGTGCTTGTTGTTAGGTTATGTCCCATGTTCCCTCAGCACTATACTCATTTTGATGCTGGGCCAGAAGGCCCCAATGCTGAGGGTAGCCCTTTGAAAATAAGGCAAGCACATCTACGAAGGTGCCCTTGAACCTCCAGTAAGGTGGACCCCAAGCAAGTGCCAGCGCTGTCACTTTAGTAACGTCCAAGACACATGATAGTGTGGACATGTGCACACATGGTTAGTTTCAACATGGAGTTGACATGGTCCACATGATACCATAAAGGGTATCCTTTGCATCAACATGTGGATGCTCAAGTGGGGAAACTGTAATGTCTATAGCATGAGGAACATGGGCCTAAGCCCTAAGGAAAGACTCACTCGCTCTGAATGCATCTTTTAAACGAGACAGTTAACATGGAGATACAGAGGCGAGGCAGTGTTTATATGGAGAAGCAGGGACTTGCAGAGAAAATGAGAGGGGCTGAAATGTCCAAAAGGGCACATCACTCGTGCCACTGCCAGTGAAAATTGGTTTGACATTTCTAGCCAGAATTTGAGGAAGATCCAATTTGAAATGAACACTAGATTCATACAGTACTTGTCATGAAAAAAATTAGTCCACATACAATCCAGTAGAATTTATAGTTATCAAAGCAAAATTAGCAGTTGCAGTCAAGTCAAGTTCTCATGAAATGCAGTGAGCATAATGGAAACAATATAAACAAGACCAATAATATTGAGCACAGATTGGATCGATCAATCTAATTTACTGTACAAATACAAAACTCCAGGTACAGTTCTACAGAATGTACAATTTCACAGAATCTTCAGTTCCATAGATTTCATTTTAATTCTTAGTGAGTTTATGTCCGTCTAAAGTACAATGGGGGGCTGGAACTTCCAAGCTTTGAGAATGTTGGTTCTCACTGGTCATCTTAGTATCTGTAGTACGGGCTTCTTGATCGGGACCGGGACCTCCTGCAAACAAAGATAGACAGAGCTAAAGATGAAGAACAGACCACATGCAAACAAGACAGAACATGCATCACACATCATTTGAATGTGCTTACAATTAGTGAGACAAAAAAAACCAATCTGATAAATCAGAATCTCAGCGCCTTGAGATTAAAAGCAACTGAGGGACTAAATTATGTTTATGACTGAGATAAGAGTGAAATGTTTTTACTCATCATCGACAATATATCTGATTCATCTATAGATCTGTTATCCTAACGGCACTGAAGTTGTGGTCTCAATGAAGGCCTGGCTCCAATAGTCAAAGTGCGCCACTGGCGAAAACAAAATAATTCATTCAGTTTTATTGAGGCATTTGGCATTCTTGTGGCTTCTCACATACCTTCTGGATGAGCTGTAGTCTCGGCCTGAGGGGCAGAGGGCACAGAGTGATCATCAACACAATAGCGTGCTAAAATTTAAAAAGCCTTAATGTGTCAAAACTACAAATGAGACAAACAATTCCTGATATCATGACTCTGGCACATGACATGTAGGTTTTGCATATGTTGAATGCAGCATTAAGGTTTAGTTAACCAGACTGTTTAGTGTAACCAGATGAAACATTGGATCCATGTGGCTGCTGGTAGAACTACTTTCTCACCATATTTAGATGGAGAGGGTGAGTGACTCTGCCGTCCATATTGTCGCTCCCACTCATCTCTCTCTTTCTCACGCCGTTCACGCTCCCTGTTCACAGAGTGGTCAATTTGGACAATTGCAGTGAACGTACACAAAACATGAATGCATGGCGTACACATACAGAAACAAACTGTTGCATGCACGACACACAGGCTTACTTCATGCGGATCTTGCGTGCCATGGCTCGTAGTTCTCCCTCTCGCTCCTGTAAAACACGCACAGAAATTAGAAAACAGTGGACAAGTGAATAATCTTCTTATGCACATACTCTTGTCTTATTGTGTTATTTTACACCTACCTGTCGCTTGTTTTCCTGCAGCTGGACCTTCACTTGGGCTGCTTTCTTATCCGCCTTGGCTACAAACATCAACAATCACAAAAAATGTAAATATAGAGTATGGAAGTCTGACGTCAAAAACCACACCCCCTGGGTCACAGAAGTGTTTTTCTTATTAAAAATTCCATAATTTCTTTCACATTTTATTATAAATTGAGTCTGGCTATTTCACTCATACGGTTATGAAGCACAACTGATGGGGAAAGAAAGTATCAATTTATACAAAAAAGAAAATAAAGGGGCACCAAAAAAATCCAATATAATTCTCAGGCTGAAAAATGCCTAACTAGGACTAAATCTCCCATTACATGTGTGGTTGTCGCATATAATCTGCGTCACGTGTTTTGGATTTAACTTTCTGTAGGAGAGTAGCATTGTCAGTTGTTTCAAACAAACTAAATAACACACACTGATAAGTCATGAAATCTAAGGAATCCAGGAATGTTTTTGAAGAGTGATGTGCTTCAGTGGGGACAGTGCATGGTGTGTGATTTCCTAATGTAGTTTTTAAGGCTTTTTCCGGGTACCGCACATTAATTCAATTTTCTCCAAACACAGACGGTATCAAAATAAATATAAATGATACAGAGCTACCTCCCTAACAAAATCAGACTTATTTTTGTTACACAGTTCTTACAATGCGATAAGTCTGTGGGATTTTGAAGGAAACACTTCTGTGACCCTGGGGGCAGGGGTTTGACGTTGAAGACTTCAGTACAATTTCAAATGAACAATTCCAAATTTGTTTGATGTGTGTTCTAGGCTAGGGAACAGTTAGAGGGGGACTGATGGTTATAGTAGTATAGTCTTCTTGTACTGCAAAAACATGATAAAGTGTTGAGTGTGTGTAGCATGGTGGTATGGTATGTGCATGCCTGTCGACAGGGGGGAATGAAGGGTACAGTTGTCCCCACTGCCAGGACAGGGGGATCCCAGTGGAGGTGGGGTCCCCGACTCCCCACGGCTGGCTTGGTGCCTACCCGTTGGTATTGATTTTGAATGGGTATAATTGACTGGGAAGCAGTTAGGCTCAGGGACACCTTGACACATTGCTGGGGCCAGGAATCAAACCTGGGATCTTCTGCCTCCCAGGCATGCTCTGTCGATTCCGCTATGGCCGCCCACTTGTTATTAAAATGTATTATTTAAAGTCCACCACCCATAATTTCTGCCAGCAGGCCTGGGTATGTAGTATATGTGTGGGATTGTGGTAGGGTATGTGTCCTGGTGCAAGTGTGTACAGTACGTTCTAAAATAAGGTGCACATGTGCATGTCCTCGTTCCTCTCACTCACACTGCTTGTTGAGAGCCTTCTGCATACGTATCTTC
The DNA here is from genome assembly GCF_951216825.1 of Electrona antarctica. Lineage (NCBI taxonomy): Eukaryota > Metazoa > Chordata > Actinopteri > Myctophiformes > Myctophidae > Electrona > Electrona antarctica. Next base: position 27,013,584 of record NC_136792.1, read on the forward strand.
AGCTTTTCCTGTGGGGTCATCTTGGGCTGTGGTTGACACAACTGTATTAGTACACACTCCTACAGCCAGACGCGTGTGCGTGCGTGTGTGTCACCACGGGTACAGTGCAGCTATACTATTCCCATCCTCCATATATACATTAACAGGTGGAAGATGTCAGTCACATATAGAAGATGACATGTACTTTTCGTAGTGTGCCATCTTTAGCTATGATTTGATCTGACTGAGGGAACAGTCAATGTATTCGTGTGTGTGTGCGTGCGTGTGTGTGTAGACATGCGCACAGGACTGAGGCAAACTCAGTGCCCGCAGACTTCATTTGCAGCTGCTGTGGGGCAGTTTAGAAGCAGGATAGGATCCAGTTACATGAACCTGGCATTTCCAATCTATACAGTGCATGTATGAACGCGGTCAGGGTCATTAAGGAAGGAAGACAGTGAGACGTTTTTGGAAGAAAAAATAAATCCAGGTCCAATGCATTCAGAAAGCTCAGAAAATGGCCAGTGGCACTTTGTCACTCACTGACACACCCAGGGCTTAGCTGCACACACCTGGCCAGACAGGAATCCAACTGCTCATGCAAGAGTAACTAAGTCCTAGCACTGTACATCTAGGCTTGAAAGACACATTCAGTTACACTCTACTTGCCCGTTTCATTCTACTTCCTCAAATGTATGTATACAAAGAAATGAATCAGTTCTTCAAAAATGTATGAGGCAGATTAAATGATTCCCAACCCTGGTGAATGAGCCAGAATGTGTTGTTCCACATAGAGAAGGCTCTGCTACTTGTTCAGACAAGCTCAGACACTATTGTCCATAGCACACCCCCTGACTTTCAACACAGGCTACAACAGGACAGAGTAGTTACAACCAAAGGAATACTGTACTTCAATATCATCTACCTATTTATTTGTAATACATTGTGATTTGCCCAGCATCAAAACTCTCTGTATCACCAAAGCTACAAATAAGTCACCAGATTATCCACCGTGTAATGGAACTGCACAGAAACAATAATCACACCCATGTGAAGTGAGGGCTGTTCTTATCGTACATCATCATCTCATTCCGGCCAATCACAATTTACGTCATGTCATCATGACGTAAAATAGACATTACATAAAATTCTCCATTCATTGTCAATTTAATGTTTGTGTAGGACAAAGTTTGTGGACGGACACTAAAAGCTGGATATAGCAGGGGAAAGCGCCCCTCAACTGCCACAGCAATGACCTAGAGAATTGCTCGAGAACTACACCTAACTACCTTCACTTACAAGCCATTCAAAATACAACCACTATTCCAGGGCAGATAGGATAGGTTGAAATATAGTCATAAAGGGAAGGAATAATGGTCATATGGGAAGCAATTAATACTATAGGTGCTAGCCATAATGTTACTGTGCACATTGCGTTAAAACTACAAAGATCAGGATACTGTAAGGTGAAATAAACCAGATTTGGAAGAAGCAGTGTAAACTTTGAATCTGTGAGACTACAAATATAAACAAAGACCTGTCAATCGCATGCACACGCACACGGGCGCAGACACAAGCAGAAGGGCGCAGACGCACGCACACAAAGTGAATGTATATGTAAGAGTAACATCCCTAAGAGTCGTCGATTAAGGTAGCATAACAGTCTGGGCATAATTAGTCAGTGTCGTTGGTCTAATTCACAGATTCTGCTCAACAAAAACAGAAGATGGGAGATAATGTGCTGACAATGTCAAAACAGATAACTCTGTCTTCCACACCCCAAAGACATTTGGTGAATTTCATTCTCTGTGGACATTTTTCAACAATGGCTGCTACAGTACATCCCAGTCTGTCTGGACAACCATGTCAGCCTGTCAGGGGTGAAGGAGAGAAACCCAGCTAAATCAAATTCTTACTGACTTTGGCAGGTCCCGTCTCTTTACCACCCGGAGTATCAGGCCTGGAGGAAGAGAGGGGAGAAATGGGAAGACATGTCTGTAAAGAAGGTCTCCAACCTACATTACAATGTTAGAAATGTTGTACTTAAATCCCAGTTTGTACAACATTAGTATTACAGGACATCTCAAATGTTCTTTGTTTTTCTTACATTTGACACTAGTTATCTCAGTGTACGATCCATATGGAATAAATAAAAACGATTTGAGGCAGTGCCAATAATAAGTTCAATTAGACATTACATGAGGAGACCTCATTTCTAATTTGAATACATTTATTAGCTAATCTTTAAGATTAGACATCAGAAACATTTCTAAAATGATGTAACAAGAACTGCTTTAATACTATTAACACCTTGATTGCCCGGGCCGGGGGTTATTTAATACATTAAATCAGAGTGCCCAGCGATTTATAGCAGCGGAGCACTTTTACCGACGGATGTGGCTGAAGCAGCTAAATGTAGCCAAAACACTCTAGAGGCTATCGACAACAGGAGGTATGATTAATTCTACCGCAACTAGCGACTGGACCGCGGTGGGCCGTCTAACACATAATCTTTGCTTAGAATTGGACGTAATGATTTAGATCAAGAGTTAACGTTTTAAGATTTTCGGTCTCGTCGGCAAAACAGGGGGGGGGGGGGGGGGACATTTTCGATGACGTCCCACTGTTGCGCAACATCGAATGTTGCGCAACAGACGCTCCCAGCCTGTGGAGCGATGCGATTGGTTTTGATATCAATAATCTCCGTCCTATTAATCAATCTCCGTCTAGGGCATCACACTGTACTAATCAATAGGACGGAGACCTCCGTCTGGGGCCCTTGAACTGTTAACAGGGCTTAAGTGTAGTTTAACATATTTGTGTGTATTAAATGTAGTTTAGCATATTTGTTTCAGCTTGAAGCTCTGGATCATCTACTCACTTTCTTAGCTTGTCAGAGAGGACAGGGGTCGAGGGCTGGGCTCCTCTGTGTGATGGAGATGGGCTGTGGTTAGCATGACTGGGGGACTGTGAAGGACTGGGGCTACCGCTGGCCCCACGCCGATGACCTCCAGAGCTCCGCCCATCCTTCCTAGAACTGCCCCCCTGCCGTGAGTGAGAACGAGACCTGATGGAAGAACAGGATTTAGGCTCATTGCATTGTGTGCTACAAAATACTGTTGCACTGTTACAGTGCTACAACAAATTAACCAGTCTCACCTTGTTCGTCTGCGTGCAACGTGGCGCCTCCTGTCCCTGTCTCTCTCTCGGTCATTTGAACGAGATCGCGTCCGGTCGTGTCTTCGCCAAGATCCGCCTGCTCCACTGCGGGAGCGAGAGTTGGATCGCCGCCTCGACCGGGAGCGGGTACGAGAACGCCGCCCATCTCTCCCTCCCCGTCCCCGGCGGGCACGCCGAGAGCGGGAGGACGAGCGGGAGGAAGAACGAGATGAGGAGGAAGAGGAGGGCGAGCGGCTGGAGGAGGACCTTCGTCTCCTGTACAGACAGAGAGAAAGACAGAACGTTAGGAACACAATTACAGTGCACTGGCCTAGCTCGAGAATGCTAACAGTGCATTTATTAGTCAGCTAATTTGCTGTACGCTACTTTGAGTAGTGGAGAGGCTTACTCACAGGCCCATATGATCTCATGGTTGGACATGGGCAATAACTATGTGCATCAAAGCATTCAAATATAAAAACACAAGATTTTCTCCAACAATCAAAATGAACTACGAGATTTCCTTCTTAAACAGGGACATCATGCCGATATTGATATTCGACGATACACTACTAAAGAAATAAACAAAAAATAATTCTCTGCTTCAAAAGTGACAAAAATTAAATAAAAAGAAGTCAATCAAATTTCTTTCTGGTCCAAACACCTGCAGTCATGTCAACGGACAATAATATAACTGTTCAGGAAAAAGAAAAAAACAAAAAAAACAATGAGAAGTCAGGAAGGGGAAAGTTACCGACCGGGAGCCCCTGCTATGACCTGCGGGGTGCTGCGAGTTGGTGGGGCCGAGGCCAGAGAGCGGAGCGGCGGCTTGAGTGGCTGCAGCAGCCTCATCATCGCTGCCGCCAAAGCTAGTGATGAAGGTGATCTTCTCTGGACCCGGAGTACGAGACCGGGATCGGGATTCAGAACTGGACTCCGACTCTGGCCTGATAAAAAATGAAAATATAATAAAGAACAACCATGTTAGTGATGGGGCAGATGCAGGGTCATGACATTTTAACGCCATTATCAAAATGAAACCAAACTAAGTGGAAATTGAAGGTTTTTAAAAACTCACCCTTTGTAGGTGTCATATGTTGGGCTGTCTCTCCTAGCATAGCTGTAATTCAGGACGGAAAGCAGAGAGGATAGGTATATCATTATAGTGTTGTCGGATCATCTTGGATGGATTCACAAAACGAGAAATATACTCTATGATAGCATAAAATTACCTGGGTGGACTGATCTGTCTACCCTTCAGTCTCTTCTCCCTGAACTCCCTCCTCTGTCTTCGAGAGCGGCGACCCTGAGATAATCAAACATGTTATGTTAGCAATGGTGCCAACCAACACAATCAAAGAAAAGCACACAAAGTGTACACACACACACACACACACGTATCTTACAGAATACATGGCCTTCTCTGCCTCTAGAGCCTTGGCATGTTTGATGGCTTCCACTTCCTCCTTGTCTTTCCTCAACATCCTGATAAACGGGAAAGTTAATAATATTAAGTTACTGTTAAATGTTGATTATACTAATGACATTTATACTATTGACATTTCATGATTATGGCACCTCTGAATCATGTCGGTATTTAAATCACCCTGTTGGGCTTTATTTATCAACAATGAATGGCTGGGCGACAAGTAAGGTGGCTACTAAACTGCTAGCCTGGGTTAGCGTTTGTTATGTAACAAATACTTCCTTCACAGCGTTATAGGAATTCAACATAATCTTTTCACAATCCACATAACACAATAACTGTGCTTAATTGTATCTTTAGCCTTTGCCTTTGAAAAGGAAGGAACAAGCCGGGGACAAACAATGGTAGAAATCTTACCTGACAAAATCTCCCTCAGACATTCCATATGGGGTTGCAATTTTGTTCAGATCCAAGACCTGTTCTTGGTTCAGTTCATCCACATCCACCTCCACATCTAGACAGACAAATCATAGTAACACACATCCATTTCAATGCACATGTCTGGGGCTACCGCTGGCCTCACGCCAATGACCTCCAGAGCTCTGCCTATCCCTCCTAGAACTGGCCCCCTGCTGTGAGTGAGAACGAGACCTGATGGAAGAACAGGATTTAGGCTCATTGCATTGTGTGCTACAAAATACTGTTGCACTGTTACAGTGCTACAACTGCTCCTGTCCCTGCCTCATGTGAGGACCCAAGGGAGTTCAGTGCCAAGTAATAAATCAAGTCAGATTATGATTAGTGGTCAATTAGATGAGTTTTCGGTCCAGGACGAAAATCCACAAATCTCTATTGGTCTGTCAATGGATTTGTCTGTGTCCCAATTATGCCTGGAGTAATCAATATGACATTGTAGTACTGATGTCTGACTGACTTCCAAAGACTGTGATAATGGATACTGCACCAAGTACTCTGGCAATGGGAACAAGTAATGCATAATGCAGTGTTCACACAAGGCAGATGCAAAGATCACAGGATATGTCGCTTTGTATATCTGTTGCCATGTATATCTGCCCGTCACGTGTGACCGCATCATAACCGAAGGGGAATGCGTTCCAAAAGCATGACATCACAGACTAACCTCCTAACGTTCCCATCGGTTAGTGCAGGGGTAGCGGTCCTGTATACCACTGGAGACCAGTCACCAGGGGTTTGAAGCAACCATAGTGCCGGGCGGGGAGGGCAATCCCTGTCATTGCACTAGTGATGAATACAACAGGTTGGCCACCTATTCAGTGGGGGTGTGATCCTCCATATGAGTTAGATCCTCCCAGTGAAAAGAAGCGACTGTCAACTTCATGAGTACCAGAGAGGGCATGTGCTTGTTTACACCCTCCCTAACAAACCAACCAGTAGTGTTCAGCAGCGACATGGGGAGGGGAAGATGTTTTTTTAAATGTAGCATGTTTCTCTTTTTTCCCCCCCAGAAACCGTTATCAAAATCACTTTGATTGCTCATCACTGCACCTCCCCCGAGTCATTTGGGACACACACACCAAGTTTGAGGCTGTTCGGCTAGACAGCGCCCAAGTTATGGACAGGCAAACACACACAGGTTCCGTGAATAATAGATTAAAATGCAACAGTAGTGGTCAAATTTGATCAGTGGCGGGGCGCTCCTGAGGGTTCAGTACGTAGTTCAGACTAGTCATTGGTCCGACAAACGACAACCCACCTCAAACCCTAACCTAACCATAACCGCAAGCACGGGAGCAGCGCATGTCCGACATGCGGACGCATGTCGGGCTAATGCTCCGGCGGAATTACATGCGGTCCCCACTCCTGAATGCATATAGGGGTTCGGGAAACTGTCAGTGTCGAATAAAATATTTATTTGATACCATTACATAAGCCTCAAGACGCATTATAATGATGCATAATAATCCAAATTATTTTAATTTCCAAATGCTAATTTGGACAGCAGCAGCCTTTAGTAGATAGAATACTATATATTTTGTGTTCTTTCTGCATGACCCATTAGATTAGAGGTCATATCATTTATAAATGCATTTTATTTTAAATACATCTGTGCAACGCTGTTTTGGACGTATGAAAAATATATACAAGATAAAACATTAACAAACCGATATCTGGGATGCCTTCATCCTCTTCCGATTCACTGTTCTCAGAGTTTTCCTCTTCTTTATCCGACCCGGGTTCAGGTTCCGTCACAGTGCTGTCCTCATAGGTGTACCCGATGGTGGCCTTCTTTTCAGACAGTCTGTAACATTAGATGCGAGACAATTAGCTATACCTCACACAAGTGGTTAAACAGATCAAGGAACCTATGGTTAAATGCGTAGAGAGGCCATCGAGGGCCACTTGGTACTCACTTTTTTTTCTCATCTTCATTTGGTCTTGGCAGGCCACCATAGAGCTCATCGAAGTAGATCTGGTACAAACACTGCTCCTCAGAGACTGCAAGGGGACAGTGGGGAGTTAAAGACCATAGCACAACAGCAGATGGGTAGTACCAAAGACAGGCTAGCATAGCAACAAGAGGAACATACAACTCTCAGAATGTTGAGCCATGAACCTAAAAGCCTCTTTGTGTTGCTGGCGTATTGCAGGCATTCTGTTTTCGCTAAACTTAATTAGGCTAAAAATACTAAGACTTTACCGCCTTTGTCCCTTGTGATGCAGGAGTTACTGAATAAATACTCACTGTTGGCAAAGTCATTCTGAACTAAACCTCTGTAGCGTTCATAGTTGCATTTCCTCTCCTCTGACTCCTGCTCTGGGGAACTACATAAAACAAAGATCATAATCAAGGATTGACATTTTAAATGTTGCTGCATCCTCAATTCTCTGAGTCTAGGTGCTGCTGAAGATGTGAGTGCGTTTAAGTCCTACTTACACGTTGCTCAGAAGTGGAGGTGTGTAGGTGGGGATGTAGTCCAGATGAGCCCGTACGTCAAATCTGTCAATCATATTGTTGGCATCTCCTTGCCATGGCATCCTTACAATAAACAGGCAGGAACTGATCAGTAAAGATGACACCATTCCTGAATAATATGTTGTGCATTTAGAAGGAAGCATGTGATCTTATCATCTTACATGTTGATGGGACTCTCTGCAGCCATCGCTACAGCCGGATCCAGACTGATTTTGTAGGCCCGGCCATGAACCTGTAGAAACTGTGCTGGATCTTTTTTCTGAGCAATGGCAGAGAACGTAGATAATATGAGCACCCAGTGGATGAAAACAAATATGATAACAGACAGCCCCGAGATGGGCAGACTACAGGTAAAAAAATGTGTGACAACACAGAATTAACAGCATGTCTCTTACTATCTTCTCGTAGTATTCCCTCCGGCGTTCCCCGCGGCGTTTGTAGTCTACCATCATGCCACGGAGCTTGCGCTCGTGTTTGCGGGCCTCCTGCCACATGACGGCTCCGCTGGGGGTTGGGGCGCGGCGGGGCACGGCTGCTGTGGACGACAAGAGGATGGGGAAAAACAAGTATGGGAGGGAGGGAGGGAGAGGGGAGGGGGAGGGAGAGGAGAGAGGGGGAGGGACAGGAGAGAGGAGAGAGGAGGAAATTGGAGAGACATGGGGATACAGGGGTTGAAACAGGTTGTTTACAGGATGGACACCATCCCAGGTGATTCACCTTTATCCTGTGTCTGCATTTTGATGCTGCCAAGCACAATACATTCATGTTTAGTTTAAAAGGTACTTGTCTTGTTGTCAGTGCAAAGAATAAGAAATCTCGTGTTAAATTACATTTTTGTTAAGACAGATCAAGTTGCAATTTGGACGTCCCCACTCTTCACATTGTAATACAGACTTAGCCCCTCTCGGAACCCTCGTAAAAGGTTTCTGACATTTGGATGTTACATGTCAGAAACCTTTTACGAGGGTTCCAAGAGGGGCTAATACAGACTATGACTATGCCGAACCTATAGCCGCTGACATACAGACACGAACCCGTTTCATTCATTCAAAAAGTGAAATACTTTTTGATTGCTAGTTTCAGTTAGCAGACAACATAGCTTGAGCAAGCAGCATGCATCATTCTTCTGCTGGCGTTATTCACGCTTTCTATCGGTGCATTATAACGTCCATCCGTTGAAAATCGATACATCATTAAGTTGCATAATTTGCATCTCCTTGCCATTACCAACAAAAGCGCTGAACTAGTAGTGTTTTCATAGTTAGCCTTAGCAGCTAAGCTAATGTTCGTTAGGGCCTTAACACATGCAGGGCCCCAGGTAGTCGGTCGCACGAAGCTGTAGGGTTTTTAACACGTGCAAAGTACGCAATACACCTAAACCGCGTGATGTGTACGGTTGTTTGGTTTCTGCATTCGGATGTGTACCTGTTTAGTGTAGACCACCAACACAAACTTGGGTTATTCCGCTGATTCAAAGCGATGGCAGCCAGCAGACATTTACACCACACCTCCCTTCCAGTCGGGTTGTTGTCTGTAGTGAGAGTGTAGTAGACAGCTGGGGGCGCTAGCATACAGCAATATATTGGGCTACATACGGTCGTTGGGGTGCGAATAAATTCACTGCCTAGTGCCTACACACCCTTTGTAATACTAATAATATAACTAGCTCTAGGCTTCTAGCCTATTTTTCAACATTTATTTATGTAGAATACAGAATACGCTCAAGAAATATATCAAAAATCAATATCAGTACTAAAATCATAGGCCTACGTTAAATTCCCCCACCCAGGATGGTTTCATCCTTTAGCACAGTGGTTCCCAAAGTGGGGTCCGGGGACCCCCAAGGGGTCCTTGAGGGAGTTCCAGGGGATCCCCAGCTGATAGTTTGGAACCAAATGGACCCTTATGAGTCTGATTTGGTCCAATTTGTACACTCTCAGAGTTAAATTAACTTTGATTTTACAATATACATTGGGGGTCCCAGAGATAGAAATGGGGGACCGACCGTAGCTTAATTCAGGTCAAACTGGGGGTCCTTGAAATGAAAATGGTTGAAAATCACTGCTAGAACTGTGAAACTCATTCTCTTATGGGGGGTCCTTGTTGGCATATATTTTCAAATGGGGGTCCGTGGGCTAATGAGTGACAATTTGGGGGTCCTTGACATGAAAAACCACTGCTTTAGCAGACCGTGCCTGACTGTCCCTCCTTTTATTACTCTATGGACTGTCCCAGGACTGTCCATGCAAACTGTTACATTAATAAAATAATACCTTATCTGTTACGACATTAAACGGCCAAAAGATGGCGCTCTTGTGCCCTTGTAACGTGGGTTCACGTTTCAACTCTAGTCCTGGTCCTCAACCTCTGCACGTGTACAGTACACACAGTGACACATATTTATATAAATAAATTGGATAGCTCTTCGCCTTAATCTCAGTCCTTAGACCAAATACCTTTTGAATATTGATTCTGATTAATTTAATTTGGCAACTGCCTTCTACATTACATTTTGCCCTTCGTCACCGCGGCTGACTTTCTGGAACTCTACCAGTATGCATCACAGAAATTAAGGGTAAAGAGCATTTTAAGAAAATACTGAAGGATTTTCTTATACATATGGCGAAATTGTAATTCTGTTTGTCAATATACCAGTTAATGTAATCTAGAGTGAATGCACTAACCGTATTTGTTTTGCTGTAATGTACTTTTTTTCTTTTGTGATATCTGTAATGTTGTTTTTATTTCCATTTTTTTGCCAGGTGTAACAGCTAATGGGGATCCTAAATAAACTAAACTAAACAGCTGTAATGTCTCCTGACTCCTATCGTGAGATTTCAGGAGAGAAACCGTTATGGGTCCTTTTCAACAGCTGCTGTTGATCTACTATCTTTGACTTAAAATGCCCAGAGTCAGAAACAAAATCCACACTGTGAGTCTAACCTTGACTACAATCATCATAATCAAGGCTGAAGGGGGTAAACCTATGCAAAACTCAGAGAGCTTTAATTTTGATATAGAACTCAACATGAGCTTAAAATGTTATGATTGATTAATGAGCGACAACAAATCCGTTAGAATGAAGAACTATGACCCCTCTGCTGGATGCAAACTTTCTAATGGGTGTGCTGGGGTCCTACATCCTGAGGCGCACAGCAGGTGTACCGAAGGTCCTATACATACAATAATGTGTGTGTGTGTGTGTGTGTGTGTGTGTGTGTGTGTGTGTGTGTGTGTGTGTGTGTGTGTGTGTGTGCGCGCGCGTGTGCGTGCGTGTGCGTGTGTGTGTGTGTTTCTCTGTTTCCTACATTTCCTCCTGACCAGGGTGGGAACGGGAAGCCCCAGTTCATTTCCAGCCTGTCGCCTGTCTGAACAGGCCAAAGGTCACATACGTCATATCCATTCTCCCGTTAACTCTCACTTGCCGTGACCTCTCACTCACTTTCTATTGCACTCACTCACAAGCTCCCTTTGTTTTGCATGCCATTTATCATTTTGTTGTGAATCTAACCTTTTAACATCACCCGACATGCACAGATACACAAATGGTTTTACAGGCTAATTCCTTAAGACTCAAAGCAGACTGCCTCATAAACAATCTTTCTTTAGGGATGTCAGGGTCAGCGGGTGTTTTTCCACCCCCCCCCCTTTCTAGTGTGTGTGTGTGTGTGTGTGTGTGTGGGGGGGGGGTTATGGGTGCAAGAGATCTTGAGCATACAGTGACCCACTGACCCAGTCATAGTGCCTGAAGCCCGATTACTTTGTTGTGTGGCAGTGTTGCAAGCTGAAAATAGCCGATCTACAAGCTCACACCGCTCCGCTCACAGAGAATACATTAAGCATAAGAGCCACATGGACCATGATAGAATATCCTCCCTCTGGCCTCTCATAATGAGAGCACCATGATCTTGTCATAGAAATCAAAAAGCACACACAGATTAAGTTGGTAAATGCACTTTTATTACAATCAGCAGCTGCTGGCAGTTCCAAATGTAAAGAGGGGTAGAACAATGGAGCAAAGTAAAACAGCAACATTCTCAGACCAAACCACAGTACAAAACGGCATTATCAATATGTACAATATATTTATATACAACAAAGCTATTTTACAAAGGTATGGAAAAAAAATCATACAACTTTGACAACTGTAGTGTTACAGAACCAGCACAGGCAACAGTGTAGGCTATATTTAAAATCATTTCTCCACAATAAGTGTAATCTCTTTGTATGCTTTCTTTTAACAAGTAAATAGTTTGAACCTTATTTGTCCTTTTTCCAAGGACACTATGAAATCCATGGATTCAGTCAAAACTGGATTTCTCCTTCTTCTGTACCCACACATCCACGCACGCACGCACGCACGCACGCACGCACGCACGCACGCACGCACGCACGCACGCACGCACGCACGCACGCACGCACGCACGCACGCACACACACACACACACACACACACACACACACACAACTTGGTCACATATACTACGTTTACACATGTAGCCTACTGTATACGCTCAGACAGAGGGACAGGTAAAGGGCCATCCACACCAACCAAGATATAGTTTTAAAATCATTCTAACTCAAGTGGATGGCAGAGTTCACACCACAACTATAATGACGACACAAGTGAACAATATAGTTAATGTTATAGTGCTTGGTGTGGACAGCCCTTAAGTGTTAAATAAGTCATCCGAGTAGGAGTTGGAAGAAACAACTTCCAGCTGTTATGGGTCAGGGACTCTTAGGAAATGGACTTGGAGGCTCATTGGTGATTCTCTGAGTCTAGGACTCAACAGAACTGAAGAACTCCGAACATCTCATACACACAGTGGTACAACTCAAGGCAAGTATTTTCTTTTTAAATACATTAATTGTACAAGGGACACACTGAGCCTTATAGTCAAAATTAACTGCTCGCTGCTAATTTACAGCTGTCAATTTCAGTCCATGAAATAGGCCCAATGATGGTGACGCATTTAATACGTTCAGCCCTACTGCTTAGCATCCTTAGTTATAACCATCAGGGGTCTTCCGATGGCCATCTGAGCTCATGAAGATCACAGGGTCAATCCCAGAAGGAGTCAGAGCAGGATTAGCATCATCCCTCCCATCAGGAGGTGATGCAGTAATGACACAACACCATGGGCTGGGGTAAGGGCCCAGTGAACAAGATCACAAAGGATGTAGAATAAAATAAAAAATAAAATATGGACATCTTCCCAGAATTCACAGAGTTCAATGTTCAAAAGATCAGAGCTCCAGTTCCTGGTTGTCCACATAATGGAATCGGTTCAGCTTCTCCCTTTCGAGGTTTGAGATGTCAAGTTTTGGGGCATGAGCTGGTTTTAATGCCGGGGAGGGGTGCGAAGGTGCCGGGGAAGGCGGCAAGGTGAGTTCTATCTCCTCATAGCAACGTGAGGCGGGCGCTGGGGTGTTAGTGTGTGGAGTGACAGGAGGCAGGATGGGCACTGCACGGTCCACATTTCTGATGAGGGTGACAAACTCCCTCTGGTTGTTGATGCCCTCTTCCCGAGGACCGCCTTGTTTCTTTTTGCGTCTCCGATGGAGGCTGGAGAGGATGAAGGCGCAGGCTGCACAGCCACACACTGTTACTAATGCTGACACCCCCACCAACACCATGTAAAAGCTGATTCCTCCACGCGTTATGTCTGATATGGCACCTGGAGGGAATCATTCATGCAGGGGTTAGAAGAGTAATCATTCAGAGGTGAAAAGAGTAAAATAACACGCAAAAATGCACACACTCACCTGGACAGTGTGGTCCAATGCAGGTGTCCTTGAGGCCAATGCACTCCTTACCATAGTAACCCTCAGGGCAGGCACATACATACCTGCCCTCTGTGGTATGACAGGGAATCCCCTGGTGGCAAGGGTTGGGATTGCACAGATCCAACACTATCTGGAATAAGGGAACATGGAAACAATCAGAACCGTTTGAGTGGCTGCCAATGAGCATGAGTATTTTGCCTAGTAGAGTAAAATTCGATGGAATACACCAACCTCACAAAACCTTCCTGAGTATCCTACTGGACAGCTGCAGGTGGCAGTTTGTCCATCCTGCTCAACACATTGTCCTCCATGCAGGCAGGGGGAGCTGTCACAAGGACTGCGGCCAGTCTGGCAGTATTTCCCAGAGAAACCAAGCATGCATAGACATCTAGATCCTGAATCCAAGTCCTAAGTGGGATAACATAAATTGTTAAGTAACAATATGACAAGGTGACAAGTGAACAAAGTTTAATAGATAGTACAATAGATCATGATAAGTGTGATGATGATGGTGATGATAAGAAGGCAAACCCTCAATTGGTCAACTGAAAAAAGAAAGAAAAAAAAGAACACATCCGGAGAGGAAAAAATGAATGACGGACTCGTTCTTGAAGAGGGGCTCAACAGCGTGGCCTTTAACAGAGGTTGATTTTATTATTTGGTCTTGAAGTGTTTCTCATTGCTTCTATATTTATGTATTTTTTTGTTATCAATTGTTTTTATTCATATCACAGAAACAATACAATGCATTGCATGCATAAAAAAATAAACAAAAAACATGGGGCGCTTTGGCATGGGGGGTCAGATCAACATATGGAATGAATTCTGTACTGGCCAACGTGGCCATATATGGAGCGTGTTTTGAGTGTACAGGGTTTGATGAGGTCAGATCAACATATGGAATGTCTGAACAGGTCAGCTCCATATATGGAGATCTAAGTGTGGCAGTGAGGGCAGAGTCTTGAGTGTACATGGTTTGATGAGGGCCCAGGTAGGGCCGGGCCTTAATTTTCGGGCCTGTTGAGAACTCTAGTTTTCGCCGACTGCGGTAATAACTTTGGGGCAGGCCCGTCTAGAGTTTAAATGGACAGGTATCAATCAAAAGGGAGACATCGAAGAGGAAGGATCAAGGATGGATGGATTGGGAAGGATCAACATATGGAATGTCAGAACAGGTATATATCTCCATATATGGAGATCTAAAGGTTTGAGGTTTGAGGTCAAATGTAGAGTTTCTGGCAGGGATCTCCATATATGGGCATTCCCATATATAGGCTTAATATTGATGACATCAGGGTCATCCCTGATGATATCACGTGATGTCAAGTGATGTCACATGGTCATGCCTGGGGTGACTAACTAACTAAATAACTAACTAACTAACTGACTGACTGACTGACGGGAAATGGACGTTTTCATAGTAAATGTGACCTGTGGTCGCAACAAGCCCCTTTCAAAAATGTTAAACTAGTATGCACCTCAGGGTTCAACAAACGCATCCTACTCGGTAGCCATCTTCCCGGAACTCCTGGTTCTATGTTACTGCCGCCGAATTAGTTACATTTTTGGCAATAACAGACTGTATCACATGAGTGACTGACTATCATAAACGATACAGAGCCACCTCCCAGACAATATCGCAGGGATAGTTTGTTTATTTTTGGACCACAATTCTGAGACAATTTTAAGATGACCCAATGTTATTCTCCATAGAGAAATTACTTCTGCCACCCAGGGGATGAGAGAGTGACGTCAGGACTTTGGTACTCTATTGAATTTCACCGTCTGTCCACTGTAGTGCTGACATTACTTCTATAAAACAAACTTATGTTGCACTATTGTTGTCTCCACCAGGCCGAAGGCATGGGGAGAGTATGTTTTGCACTCCATCCGTGTGTCCGTCTGTCCGTCCGTCTGTGTTTTTTTCTTTCTTTTGCTCTCGTTTTCACTCTTGTTTATTTAGCTCAGCACGCTGTAAGGTTGTAAATTAAAACACTTGCGCTCTGTAATGACGTCACGTCAGCAGTGCTTGGGTCGCGCTGCCTGCAAGTGACGTTTTGGACAGTTTGATATGTGAATTGGGTCACATCATCAGGTTGTACTTGCATTCAGACTGAGACGGATCTCCTAAAATCAGATTTGAAACCACCTCTGAATGTGACTCAAGTCACATATTTGTAAAAATCTGATTCCAATCTTGATGTGGCACTGATCTGATTCAGGCTAGATTTGGCTGCCAGTGTAAATGGAGCCTTAGAGACAAACATTACAAAAGATAAGGGATGTAAGTCATGTGAGAAGTAGATGATCAGGACCCTCACCTCACACCGTCCTCCATTCAGACACAGGCCCTGGCAGCTGCTGTTCCCTGGAGTCCAGAGAGAAAAATTTAATATTTTTAAATAATTCATCAATAACTAACATCTGGTACTGTATACAATATTATTAATAAGTATACCTATTTATTAAGATAATATATTCCAGTGTGATATACAATACGGAGATACAAGGATGACCATAGCTTGTTGAGAAAAAGTAAAATTTTGCTTCAATATACAGCACACATAAGAAATGTTGGTCGAAAGCAGCACTTCCCATAAGGCCATGAACAATGTCAGCACCTTCTGTGATACGTGTGTATTATGATTGATGGGTTTAGTTAACCTTACAAAATTGCACTTGGGCTTTC
>NC_136792.1:27034582-27042082 GCF_951216825.1 Electrona antarctica
GGAGAAGGGGGGGAGGGGACTGTGCAGTCTATTAGCTATGGTGGAGGGAAATATTCAACAATACCAGTCTGAGTTTTGTCTGGAATGTCTGACCAGCCTTGTTGATTGTCAAACACTGTGAATCTTTTGTTAAATTGTAAGAAACCTCTCCTCTCTGTCTTTTGTACACGTTTGTGAAAGAGGTTTAGTGTCAAGTTTGTAATGCTTGGTGTCGGTGTACACTACTACCAACCGGCCCCGTCTACAGACATTTACAAGTATGGGACTGGAAGCAGAGGATGTGGAACAGTGTATGTTTATACACAGAGCTTTGACATACTCCTGCCTGCATCATCCAACACACACACATACTACAGCCAAACATATTATATGTGGGTGTGTGCTATTGCTTTCTCTCTCTCTCTCTCTCTCTCTCTCTCTCGTTCTAAAGGATGTGTGGGCTCCTGTAAATTAGAATTTGGGATACAGCCGGGCTGAAATTGTAACAGATTGGCCCAGACGGCTGGCTTAGCGGCACCTACTGTAGGTTGCTAATGCAGCGTGTCGCAGGTTCGACTCCCTTTGCTGCGTGTCATTCCCCATCCATAGACATAATGGATGGCTTTAGAATAGATGGCTCAAGGCGGAGTCTCTGGCGTAGTTTACCTGGCGGCCATCTTGCTGAGGTGCTACAGTACAGTATGTTCTATGGCAGCTCAAACAAAAATACCAAACGGGTTGGTTTATTACAAACGTTATCCACGTGGCTATGATTCAGGATGCTTATCTGCTTAATGTTATTTTTATATGAACATCATATAAAAGCATATCAGTATGCAGACGTCTTTGACGTTTCTAACAAACTCGGTTAAAAATTGAGCAAGTTGTGGTTATTTAAGTACATGCCCCATAGACACAATGTTATGCTGCACCCCAGTAAGATGGCCACCATGTAGCGATGTCGCTCTCCATTGGCCAACAGCGCGGGTGAGCCATCTAGTCTTTCTTATATATATCTCATCTATCATACTTTTTCGACCGTGGTCGAGATCATGGATTTCACAATGCCACGCCAGACTTTGCGGTCCTTCATTGCCATCCCCAGTTCGAAGGCGGTGTAGGTGCCAACCGTTTCTCTAATTTCTTTGAAAGTGTCCATGTCTCGGAGCCTTAATCGGGTCGACGGTCGTCCTAAATATTTTTTACTTTGAACATCTTACTAAGCTGGGATAACCAGATCTTATGCATGTCATTGCAGGCTGACCAGGCCATACCCTTCCTAGTTTGAAAGTCCTTTTGGGAAGAAGATATATATGAACCCAAATACTATATGTCCCCATCTCTCTCCCCATTTCCTGTCAGCCTACTATCAATAAAGGCAGAAAGCCAAAAAAGAAAGAAATGATAACGAATGATTAAGAATTGATATGAACCCATAAAATATCCTATCCTACTGCTCAGCTGAACTGAGCTACTTAGGAAGTGTGTCCATCGCCCATCCACAAGCCCAACACACACATCATGAGCTATGTAAAAAGTTATTTAACAGATGTAAAAATATAGATCTGATGTGGTTAAGTGATGCAGAGCGACTGAGATGGATTTTCAAACAGAAGATATTTGCATTAGCAGAATATATAGAGAAAGCTTGGGACATACGGACAAAGAAAACTTATATGTGATGTATTTTATTTTTATTTTTTTGCTTATTTCTGTTTTTGTTTTTATCAAATAGAGCACCGAAGTCCTGACGTCACTGTCAGTAGAGGGCGTCAGTCCCCAGGTTCGTGTACTTTTTATTTGCATTGTAATCTCCATAGGGGGATTTTAGATCGCCTCATATAAGAACTGTGTTTGAAAAATAAACCGATCACCCCGGCCTTTTCACTCATATGGATATGAAGCATCGACTGAAGGTGGAAATGTACAAATATACCCAAAGAGTAACAAAATAAGCGTTAGAAACGAGCCAAACAACCCAGAGACTACATTTCCGGGTAGGCGGGTGGCTGCATCTCCCCGTCGCACAACAGAAACTGAATGTTAATTACGTTTATTTTTATTTTTATTTTATTGATATTTAATGTTTCGTGGTTAGTACGAGGCGAGTCACCACCAGCTGAGCTTACGTCAACGAGGAATCTCAGGAACGCAATGTGTTGACAGCTGGGCATGACGTATATTAGCAGCGACATTGCCTTCATATGTTGTTTCAAGGCTTTTGCGGCCACATTAATTCCATTTTCTCCAGAAACTGGCTGTATCAAATATGAATGGAAATCATTAACGACGCACAGCCACTCCCCTGACAGAAAGGCCGGGGTGGTCGGTTTATTTTTCAAACACAGTTCTTATATGAAGCGACCTAAAATCCCCCTATGGAGATTACAATGCAAATAAAAAAATACATGAACCTGGGGACTGACGCCCTCTACTGAAAGTGACGTCAGACTTCGGTGCTCTATACTTGGTGTAACTTCTGTGTGGGAAGTGAACGTGATATTGTTTATTTATGTTGTTGGTGTCTTATAATCCCGTAAGGGATGGGTCTTAACGACAAGACACGAAAATAAAAATGCATTCATTCACACACACACACACACACACACACACAGGCACGCATGCTTGCATACATCACAGTGACATTCATAGATGCATACAATGTCAGGAGAGAGAGGGGGAGAGAGAGAGAGAAAGGGAGGAAAGGAGTAAGTGGAGACTCTGATTGCTGTTAATGTTGTTTGTGTATTGTGTAAATTAGCTTCCTCTGGTGGATTGATCGGAATCACTTACTGGCTTTAATCCAATAAAAACCAATCAAGGGGCAATCTCACACCAGCCGACACATGAACACACGTGTCTGTGTGTGTGTGTGTGTGTGTGTGTGTGTGTGTGTGTGTGTGTGTGTGTGTGTGTGTGTGTGTGTGTGTGTGTGTGTGTGCGTGCGTGTGCATGTGGTATTGACAATTACCATCTGCACAGGTGTGTCCGGTCCAGACGTTGGCGCAGATGCAACTGAATCCTGTTGGGTTCTCCTCACAGGTGGCCCCGTTCATACAGGGGGACGATAAACACGCATGCTCCACTGATGGAGAGACAGAGAAGAAACAGAGGGAAGACATCAAGTAGATGCAGGGAAGGAGGGAGGGAAGATTGAACGTTATAGAGAGTTTGGGAATTAAAGTAGTAAAATGTGCTATGGAAAATTATAATTATAGAAGTACAAAAAACTATTCTCAACATTTTAAATCGGTGTTTCCCAAACAGTAGGTCGGCACCCTACATTTACCGGTACTTATTATTATTATTATTATTTCAAAATAAAATAAATTAATTAATTAGAAACAAATGTTGAAGAAGTAGTAAACATAGAAGTAGTAAACATAGCCGATATACAAGCACACAACGCGTCGCATTATGACGCATTGTGTGCTTGTAGAACTGCTTTGGCTCCCGGGGAAACAAAATGTCTCTTTTGGGTCACGGACTAAAAGGTTTGAGAACCACAGTTTCAAATAGTTTGAATACATTTCTCACTGTCTCTCTGGTGGTGAATCTGCACTCACCAATATCACAGCTGCGGCCGAGGAAGCCATCTTGGCACTCACATTGGTACTCGTTTGGCTCTGTGTTGGAACAAGTACCTCCATTCTTACAGGGATGATGGGTACCACAGTAGTTCAGATCTGAGACAGACACACACATAAATACATTTCTAAACACAGCGAGGTAACATCTTTGAAAAAACTATTACACTGAAGGAGAACATGGTTCAGAGTCTTGCTGGGATTGGGGGAGCCCAGGTTCGAACTGGGAACCTTGTGGTTCCCCTCCGGCCACTCTACCCCTGAGCCACTCCCATCCTGTGTGTGTGTGTGTGTGTGTGTGTGTGTGTGTGTGTGTGTGTGTGTGTGTGTGTGTGTGTGTGTGTGTGTGTGTGTGTGTGTGTGTGTGTGTGTGTGTGTGTGTGTGTGTGTGTGTGTGTGTGTGTGTGTGTGTGTGTGTGTGTGTGTGTGTGTGTGTGTGTGTGTGCACGTGGTGAATCCAGGTCGGCCCAATGTGTAAGTACTGTAGCTGTGGGGCCTGTTGTCTCTGGTGTAGAAGCTGATTAAAGCCTTGCTTTCTCTAATGATCCCGTCCATGTCCACAGACTCCTTTGTGTCGCCACAGCTTTACAGAGCGCTGCTGAATGGAGAGACACAGCCAAGGACCCCACCTAGTTAAGCAGCACCCAACCCAGCCCAGCTCACATTCACTTTACCCAAGGCTATCGCCTTTCCTCCCTTCACAAAGCACCACCCGTGGGCCCTCGTGTGGCTCCGAGATCCCAGCTCCCACACTGGGGCAGAGGGAGGGACGCTGGGTGTAGAGTGGAGAAATATCCCTCCTGTAACATTGTGGGAAAGGCTGAATGAACAGTCCCACAGAAGTAATGGAGGAGCCCCAAGGGATATGTGGGACTTATCTTATAGAAAGGATCAGTAGGCTCTCACTGGTGAGGGGTGTGAAGAACCACACCTAACGAACCAATATACAAACAATGACGCGCACATGCACAAACGCATGCACACATACATAGGGTGAAAAACAAATAATCATGTTGAATTTACCTTTATCACATAACAGCCCTCCCCAGTTGACATCGCACACACACTGCCAGGGTTCACTGCAGCTCCCATATACACATCCAGGAAAAGTCACACAGTGGTCACACAGATGACCCTGCCAGCCATAGTGACACCTGGCAATGGAGAGAGAGAAGGCAGGAAGTCATATTCATTGTGACATTATAGTGTAATGATGACCTGATACTGTACCTGCAGTGATTAATGTCATTTATTTGTATGTGTTATGAGTCTTGATGACAAAGTCAACAGTATGTATATCCATAGGCAAGCAAAACAAACTTGAAACATATGGCATATTGTTGTTGCACAGCCGCTAATGCTATTTATTTGTTAAGTATTTTTGTTGTATTACTGATGGCGGTATATAATAGCACCTGGCGAGGGCATAAATAAATATGGATTGGAGACGAACACACAATAATCAACACGAACACATTATTTATTAGAACACCAAAATCAAATCAAATTACATCTAGCCACAAAAGATCACAGGATCTACTGAATGTGAAGGGGGTACTAGGGGGATGCGATGTGTGTTGTAGGCCCAATATGTCAGTATGTCACCTCCTCCTTCACATTCAATAGATCCCGTGATTTTTTGTGGATGTAATTTTATGGGGTCTAGTGGGACTATAGTAAATAATAAAAAAGAAATCGCTATAACATTTTGTAAAAAGAAAATACATATTTAGCCCCATGTTCGAATGCCTGTCAAAAATAGCTAAAATTGCTAAAACAAAAGAAAGCAGCAAATGAAAAAAAAAATGAACACTCATCTTTTACTTTCTCTAATAACAACCTAAAACATGAACCTTGGTTGAAAAACACTAAAGTTGTCCTTTAACGTGTCGCTGGTGTGCCGTGTCCTCAAAATGTTTTGAAAACCACTGCTACAGTGATTCATTTGGTTCTGTCATCACATTGTCTTAACTCACTCAGTGCCACAGGACGCCTTTGGACGCCTCCCCTTTATGTGTCAAAGTGACGCTAAGTCAGACTCACTTGCATTCTCCAGGAACATTACAGGACCCATGGACTTGGTGACAACCTTGTCTGCACACCGCTGTGAACACACACACACACACACACACACACACACACACACACACACACACACACACACACACACACACACACACACACACACACACACACACACACACACACACACACACACACACTTTAGTTCTTTATTTGATTCCACAAATTACAATTAATTTTACAAGGAAACAAATATAACGGGGGTTTACAGTTCATGTTCACTTAAGGATACACATGGTACCACAGACAAACTGCCTATAACACTTATACTATTATGGTAAGTTAAACATGGAACCTCCGCGGTAGTTCATTTTATCGTTGTTCATGCTGGCTAAGTAGAGTAGAGACGTCTGCCCACAGTGGACTCTCCAGGTGCTCCTCTGAGGACTATAGACGAATCCAGAAACGGGTCTCATGGTCACAGCTTACGTATTTCCTGTAGGCGGAGCTGACGTAGCTGCGGGGTAAACCTGCACGTCTTCTACTACATTGAATGGTAGAGTGACTGATCAGTCTGCTCAAACATTACTCCTTTACCTGCTTTTTACTAACACTAACATTACAAAGATGCCCAGAACATCGGGATGAACCTGTGTTGTTTATGGCTGCTCCAACAGTAGTGGCAACATGAAAAATAAAATAAAAACGGAATGTCAAAATATCCACCGCGGTGGCTGAGACCAGAGCCATATAGTAATGGTTGAGACAAAGCAGTGAAAGGTCCTGAAAGATACATAACATCAGTCTTACCCATAGACTGCTGTACTTTATACCTCATACTAAGCATTTAAAGTATGAGGTATAAAGTACGGCAGCCTTGTGTTCATAAAACAGAAAGATTGGGTATTGGGTAAGACTGACGTTATGTATCTTTCAGGACCTTTCACTGCTTCGTCTCAACCATTACTCAATGGCTCTGGTCTCAGCCACCGCGGTGGATATTTTGACATTCCGTTTTTTTTTTTTTAAATGTTGCCACTACTGTTGGAGCAGCCATAAACTACACAGGTTCATCTCGATGTTCTGGGTAATGTTAGTGTTAGTAAAAAGCAGGTAAAAGAGTAACGTTTGAGGCAGACTAACATCACTCACTCTACCGTTCACTGTAGTGGAAGAGATGCGCCTGGTGAGGGTTTAAACCCCGCAGCTACGCCGAGTCCGCCTACAGGAAATACGTAAGCTGTGACCATGAGACCCGTTTTTAAATTCGTCTATAGCCAAAAAGGTTATGTGCACGCCTGTCTATGTCTACGTTCTTGTTTATGTATGTTTACTGTGTTTTAGAGTTTGTATTATCTACTGTAACATAAATTGTCCAGTTTGGGACATAAACTTGACCTTGACCTTAAACTAACATTTGGCTGAGTAGGAGTAAAGGAGGGACCCCCTACTCATTTGTCACACTTCCTGTGTCTCCCCGGTCCAATCACCAACCTGCTGAGGAGGAAGTCAGATGGGCTTAACAGGAAGTGAGACAAGGGCGGGATTTCGAATGGCTACAGCCGCTACAGGATGCCAGCGCAGCGGCCCATATGTCCTTCACGGTTTCCAAGGTTTCCTTTCTAGCTTTTCTCATTTAGTCTCACCTTCGCAACACACCATCAGTTCAGCAAAGTGATTAGTAAAGCTAATTTAAGCTAGAAAATAGCCAACCTACAAGCTCACAACGCGTTGCATCCGCAATGCGTTGCATCCGTTGTGAGCATGTTAGCATACTATTTTTGGCCCCATCAATTAGGCTTCAGAAACTCAGAGGGAGAGAGTCATTGCAGGGAACTTCAGTAAAAGTATTGTTGGTTACAGCCTACTCATGTACAGGTGGACGTGGTTATTGTGACCTACTGTATACAAT
>NC_136792.1:27047082-27067082 GCF_951216825.1 Electrona antarctica
AAATCTTTGCTAAAACCACCTTCTGTGGTTTGGCGTCAATTAAAATTGATTTATAAATGTCAATTGGTATAAACACATTAATTCGAATTAGTGGCCCCATTATAATTTGTGGTTTATGGGGGAAATAACCTGGACACTAAATTCAATAACATTTTAGTTAACTTTCCTAACAGTAGCATAGTGGCTTCCATTTTCTGAGAATATTTATATTAATTATTTTAAGCCTGGATCCACTCCATCCATGGCTCCTGGTGGATATTTGAAAACCGTAAAAAAGGGTATTTATTCCATATTTAATAAATACCCCTTTTTGTTTGTCTTGTCTAGATGAACATTAAAAACGCCATTGACAATGGACAGAGTCTAATGTTTGTTTTGTCACTAATACAAACATTAAATGCCATTAACAATGAACAGAGTTTAATATTTGTTTTGTCTGTCACTGAGCAAATCATATGATGTTATGTTATGATATCGCGATGATGTAAGATGATAAGGGTTGGTAAAGCTCAGTTCACACAGGTGTGATTTTTCAAATATATACTGCCTATTTTTTTGAGTGGTGTAAACCACTCCAACAACTGGCTTTGTTAGTTTACGTGTCCACGTGTCCACGTGTTTGTTCGTACCAAAAAAATGAGCATGGTTGCTATGGTCACTCAGTTCACACGGGTGTGATTTTTTTCTTCATATTCCACCTTACTCCTTCACTCCTTCCTTGGTGCCCTCGGGCTCAGCCTAAGTACACTGTCAAATCTTCAGTGCTGATGTTACGTATCCAATTGTAACTCGGAGAGTGTACCAAATGTGAAATATGTACAAACTAATATTATGTAAATTAACAGGTAAGGATTTGACAGTGTAGGGAGTCGGTACTGAAAATCAGGAAGAAAAGCAAAGAGACAGGAGATGAATAGTATAGAAGACTAGAGATACTGAACCACTAAAAAAAAAGTTTCTCAAATTTCTAGACATTCACATCAGATAGATCGTTTTTTGTATGTCCAGCTTAGAACGTTAAATGCCATTGATAATGAATGGCCAGTTTTGAGTGTAAACACAAACATTGAAGACGAAGGTGAGGACGCAAATTCTAATTGGCCGGAATGAGCGGATGTATGATTATGTATGATGATGATAAGAGCGCCTCACTTCACACGGGTGTGATGTTGTCACTTGCTGAAGGTCATAGATATTTAAAGCTGTTTCCAATGACTATCTCCCTCGTGCTCTCTCGCTCTCTCAATTTCTTTGTTACAAAAGCTACATTGGGGTTCTGTAATCCTCTCTGATTAGGAACCAGGCCCGGTAAGTCCAGTCACGACTGGTCCAGGATGCCGGTGTTTGGGTTGAGCTAAGCTGGGCCTAGTGAAAGGCTTTAGGCCCAGGGACGGTCTCATGAGCTCAGGGAGAGAACCACAGATAATGAAAAGAAGACATTAAGAGCAGTCCTGGAGGACATAGGCTGCAGTAACACATTCGAAACACATGTTTTGTCTGTGTTCTGGGGAGAACAGTTCCAATTCATTTTCAATGGAAGTCACATGGTTTGACGAAACAGCCTTGCTTGATTGGGGGGGGGGGGGGGGGGGCAGAACAAACCATGGGACTTCCATTGAAATTGGAGCTGTTCTTCCCCCCCTCTCCCCCCAGAACACAGACAAAACATGTGTTTCGAATGTGTGACTGCAGCCATAGAGAAGGATAGATGAAGGGTACAGGAAACAGTGAACTAGCTAGGAGAAGAGAGGAGAGGAGAGGAGGGAAGAGGCTGTGGACCTCTGGTTTGGTTCCCAGTTTGTCATTATCTCTCCATTCATCTTTTGGACTGCTGTCCTTTCACTGGTTAGCAAGGAAAGTAGGGGAATGATAGAGGGATGATAGGATGAAAGAGAAGAAAGGGAAGGGAATTACAGGAATGAGGAAGGGACGAGAGCATCAGTGTGTGTGTGTGTGTGTGTGTGTGTGTGTGTGTGTGTGTGTGTGTGTGTGTGTGTGTGTGGTGTGTGTGTGTGTGTGTGTGGGTGCGCATGCATAGTATTGATGTATTTTTTTATAGAATGCAGCTCACATTCCACCTGTCACGGAGCTTCTGATTATGAGCATGAACAACATGGGGAAGAGCAGGAAATTAAAGGGTCTGGACGAGAGACCTTTTAACCTTGCATGAAAACACACACAGATGCACGCACGCACGCACGCACACACGCACGCACGGAGAGACAACATAATCTCAACATGCAGAACCACACATTTTAGAATGCCATGTTTCCACCAGCCTCTCTTATTCACGAAACTCAGATAAAGTGATGAAGTGACTCATGGTCATATGCAGACACAGGATAAACAGACGCACACGCATGCACTTCTTCCTGCCTGTCTCTCTCTCTCTCTCTCTCTCTCTCTCTCTCTCTCTCTCTCTCTCTCTCTCTCTCTCTCTTCCTCCCTCCCTCCCTCCCTCCCTCTCTCTCTCTCTCCCTCCCTCCCTCCCTCCCTCCCTCCCTCCCTCCCTCCCTCCCTCTCTCTCCGTCACACTCTCTGTGGGAAAATATGGAATTCTCAAGCACAATTTAGTCTCTCTTCGACATTCCTGTCTATGCATGCACAGAGAGTCAGCCATGCATGCATGCACGCACGCACGCACGCACGCACGCACGCACGCACGCACGCACGCACGCACGCACGCACGCACATTTCTTTTTAACCATTTATTTATGTCCAGACAAAGGAGATGCATACAAGGACACAAATAGTAAAGGTGCAGTAGAGTTACACTTAACAAATCATGGCTCAGCATCTATCTATCGGTAGGCTATAAGTAGCAGCGTCTCCGCCATATGTGGCGGCTGCCAATTATAGCAGAGACACTACAATACTTTGCCAGCCTTTTTGCCTCCTTTTTGGGCATCCCAAGTTTTTGGAACCCTCTAACAACCAGTCTGTGGGTATGCCCTAAAACAATAGTCTGCACCTACAGTATAGCCCAGCTCTTAGATGGTACTTAGAAGTGGTATTTAATGACCGTCATAAAGGCTTCCTCTAGGCTGTGGTCAAAGGTGCAGGCCATCTCTAATACAGACCCTTCCCTGGACTCTTCATCAACCACAACAACATCTGGTGTATTAGCTGTCAAAGATATAAATATGTCTGGGTTATCACAGAGTTGAAACATGGATGGAATGACACAGGAATGTTTGTACATTCTCACTGAGGATGCATGATATTTTGATATGTCCTTTGCTATGAGTTCCACTATTATATCATGGCGTGCTATGTACATCCCTTTGTATGCATAACATCCATTCAAGATGTGTGACAGTGTTTCAGTGTTTCACGCACGCACGCACGCACGCACGCACGCACGCACGCACGCACGCACGCACGCACGCACGCACACACGCACACACACACAGCAGCTTTACCTGATTCTGATGTCTCGTTGTCGTAGTCCAAAGCGTCCAACACCAGAGAGAAGGATTTCTGTGGAGAAAACACAAGCAGGAATTTAGAGACACTTGTTTATAGAAGCAATCTTTTAAGAAATATGACACAGAGCAAAGATAAAATCTATATTAGCTCGACTGAAAATAGTACAGCATTGCAGCAAATAAACAAGCCATAGTTTTTTTATTTTTTTTATTTTACACCACATGAACAACTAAAACAACAACCACTCAACCATCTTCCCACAAGCCATAGGGGGGACAGAGTAAGAAACTTCCAGAAGGAAGCGAGTAAAAAAAATAAAAGGATAAATAAACAAACAAACAAACAAACAAACAAATAAATGGTTAAAATAAAATAACACTCTGGACCCTTAGGTTCTCAATGCGACTCGTTGTCTATATGTTATATAGAGAGAGATATACAGAATAGGCATGCTGGGGTAAGAGTTCAAGTGATTACGGTGCTTGAAGGTACTGCGCACCACTGTGCCTTACTCCTAATTTATAAACATCTACCCCGGTCCCCTATGTCCTTGTGCTTGGCATATCCATTCTTATCTGGGAGCTAGAGAAAACAACAACAGAGACTTTGAATTTACACATATGTCACACAACTCAGGAGAGATAACAGACGACAGGTGTTTCTTTAGTGCCTCCTTTGATAATTCTGACTTTTCTGTACAGTGGCAATGAATAATTCAGACCAACTCTCTTTCCTATCCCCCCCCCCCCCCCCCCCCCCTCTCTCTCTCTTCTCTATTCCCTTCACTTGATTCGTCCTTCCATGAAACACACCGGCGCTTGCCATGCAAATCACCCTCTGCTGAGCATTGTGGGTAGGGTTCTCCTAAAGGGTGACATGGATGTGTAGTCACGCCTCCGCTCTGAGAGTACACCGCAGAGGGGATGAGTGGAGAGAAGGAGGTTGGGGGGTTGATGTGCACATGAGGTGTAAATATGGTATGGTAAATATGGAAGGAGGTCTTCAGTCAAAGGCACAGAGAAGGGACATGGTGCACAATGCACATGAGACAATGGCAGGTTGTTGGGTGGGAAAGAAAACAGTTTAAAATACAGCTTATGGGGTGAAAATTGGCACGGAAGCATAACTACATGGAAGAGGTGAGTAGTGGGTAATTATGAGGACAGAAGGACCAAGACAAAAGGATTGAGAGATTAACAATAGAGATGTTGGGAAAATGTACCCAGCAGGTATGGTTGCTGCAAAAAGATGTATACTGATAAATTGGAATTCTCCAACTTCTCCATGTTTCAAGAGATGGCTCAACGAGATGCTCTCCATTGCTAAACTGGAATAAATTTGTCATGACGGACAAAATAAAATACACAAGCTAAGTTCCAAAAAATGTGGATGCCATTCCTTGCAGTACTTGACAATAGTTGATGCATCTTTCACAATTGGACTCATAACTACCCCTGCTCTCTGATGGACATGGATCCCACCCATATGTCCCCTTGTTTTGAGTGGAGGAACAGCAATGTCCCTATGTCCACCTACCTGTCTGTCCCTATGTTTAGAGTACCAGTAGGCAAAAGTGGCGCTGTTGTGCTAGAAACAGAGAGAGAGAGATAGTGTTGCACTGTTGCCTGCTAATTACAGAGAGAGAGGTGGAGGGGGGAGGGGGAGAGAGGGAGAGGTGTCTGCTTTATGCTCTCTGTCATTTCTCGACCGTTTCGGACACGGGACGGCTCGCCGGAACCGGGGCGGCACCCTGGGCACGTTCATGTGGGTCTGGAATTTCCGGGGATCCAAAAAAATGCATTTGTTTGCATTAAAACTTCATCAACCTTAGCTTTAAAATGTGGTAAACTGACTGATATTGTGACATAAAATAATTTTTTTTTGTATTAATTAACTACTGAATCTCAGTTCTCAAGTTCATTTTCCTACCGTCAAATGGTCGGCAGTAATGTCAATTATACCGTGATACATAGTTAATGGGATAAACATGCCAGACCTTCAAGCTTTTCAAGAGTTTCATATTCATGTCCCAACACTGAGATTTATTTTATTAAAATGTGTCTCAGGAGAAACCAAGCTGTACGTATTGTCTATCACTCCTTGAACCACAGCAAGGTCAGTTGGAGATCATGCCAGAGGCTGCGTTTGGACCAAGCTGACTATTGGATTGGATATGATGCTCTGTCCACCCCTACAAAATGCTCACGCAGCATTACCTCACTGTTGGCCCGCTCCCAGAATTGAGATCCCTCTTACCCTTATCATCTTTCTTATCACCCCTCCCTACCAGCTCCCTTTTTCACTCTTACTCTTACTCAACCTCCCGATCTCTCTTTCCTTCCCAGTCTCATTTCTACCTCCACCCTCAGTGAGCTGCCATTGTGGCAGCAGCAGCTTAAAACTCATGGGAGGTCCAGAGCCTTTCTTTTTGCTTTTGTTCTCTCACACGAGTCACACCCACTTAGTATCCACACCACCAGGTGAGTCATGCGTTGCAGGAAGGGTGGATTTGCACCCCACTCTGTTATTAAGGTGGAGGATGTGGTGGCGGGGTTGAACTAGCCATGGTTACAGATCAAAACCACATCAATACTTTAGATAAGATTCAGATTACACATGCATGAAATCTCCAAAGTCCTTCCTGACAATATTTCCAAAACACACACACACACACACACACACGCACACGCACACGCACACGCGCACACACACACACACACACACACACACACACACACACACACACACACACACACACACACACACACACACACACACGCACGCACGAATCATAGCAACTTGCTTGCAATCACAAAAACAGCAAGATGAACTCAAAACATGTTGATGAACACACATTGTCCTTTCTCAGGTCTCCACCCAGAACGTCTGGCTACCGTTACAGAGGGAAGGAGACCAGATACTAGGCTGCCCAGGACAAAACAAAACGGACGCTCAGGGAAACCCAACAGTAAACAACACTAAGCCCAGGCTGATAAAATCGCTGTCAACAATGATGTGATATTTTTATCTCTTTACTGAAGAAAAAAAAAGCAACTACCTTCGAGAACAGCTAAAGAGATGATGACGGATGGCGTACAATGACGTGGTGTGTGTGTGTGTGTGTGTGTGTGTGTGTGTGTGCCTGCGTCTGCATGCCTGCCTGCCTGCGTATGTGCGTGTTTCACCAGCCTAACATTAGCAACAAACTGTTCAAGTCCGTCTTCGGGAAGGACCTGTCCTAAACTATTAGGAGCAGTGAGCATCCACTGAGCAGAGCGCAGGAAGCAACTCGCAGTTCTAAGGCCAATCCCTTGCTCAAGGGCACAGTATGTACCAATGTTAAGATGCATGTCTTTTGTTTTTTGACGAAATTGCCGCAACCCAGAGGAAACCCATGTGAACACTGGAAGAACATGCAAACTCCACAGTCGAGTTTGAACCCAGGACCTTACTTGCTGTGAGGCAACAGTTAACCACAGAGCCACACTTTCTACGGGCCGGGCCCACATATAAATTACAGAAACATAATCAAGTACATCTGTCAAACGCTGAACCGAAATACTGCTGTGGTCAGGAGGTTCAGCGGATGTATAGCAAGAAACTGTTCTGAGATTTCTCCTCCACATCTATGGAATTTCAAGAATCTCCAGTTGCAAAACTATTGCCCAAATTCCCCACGATTGTTCTCTCAACAACATCTGAGGCCGATGGGTCTGTGGGTTCGGGTCACAGACTCTCATGCTGGGCTCATGCTGCCTCCTACAGAAACAACAGATCGCCACGCCACATTATCTCATGCAATGATGTCTGCTGTGACAGTGCTGCTCATATTATTATGTCTGGGCCTGACAGGGTGTAGCCTGGGGACATGACCCCCCCCCCAAAAAAATACCCAAGACATCAAACAGCGAGGAAATTAAGAAGAGTCTTTAATCATCGCCTCTGGCTGTGAGCTGTCTGATTGCCTGGCCCTGTCCGTTGCATGTCTCACACCAGCATGCTGACAATTAGATGTAATTGCGACTGCAGGTCGCATTTACTATGAAATCGTGCATTTCCCGTTTGGTTGGTTGGTTGGTCACCCCAGGCATGACCATATATGGTCATGCCTCGTGACATTACATGACATCATCAGGGATGGAGATCAAAATGTCATCAATATTAAGCCCATACATGGGAATGCTCATATATGGATATCCCTGAACTCTACAACTGACCTCAAACCCTTAGATCTCCATATATGGATCTGTTCTGACATTCCATATATTGATCCTTCCCCATCAATCCTTCCTTCCTCTTTGATGTCTCCCTTTTGATACCTGTCCATTTAAACTCTAGATGGGCCTGCCCAAAAGTTATTAGTGCAGCCACGCCTGGCAGCCGACAAAAACTAGAGTTCTCAACAGGCCTGAAAATTAAGGCCTGGCCCTAACTGGGCCCTCATCAAACCCTGTACACAGTCTGCTGTCACAGTGTCACCTAGGCGGATGTGTGCACGTGACCTCGCCCTATACTTAGATCTCCATATATGGAGCTGACCTGTTCTGACATTCCATATGTTGATCTGACTAGGGACGTAGCTGACCATTTGGTTGCCCTACTCGGAGGATATTTGTGCTGCCCCCCCTCCCAACGAGAGCGCCATGTTTCCTCATGCAGATCGGCTATTTTCGCTGTTTGCAAGGACGCACACGCGGCCGCTCGTTATTACGCGGCGGAGCAGCGGAGAAAATTGTTATTTTGAGGGTCGGCTTGGCACTTTTTGGCACATTTTGTTGCCCCCCTTGGCGTGTTGCCCTACGCGCAGTGCGTATTGCGCATACGGGTAGCGACGGCACTGGATCTGACCACATCAAACCCTGTACACTCAAGACACGCTCCATATATGGCCAGTACAGAATTCATTCAATATGTGGATCTGACCCCCCCATGCCAAAGCGCCAGCGCTCACCCAGCAGTCTGCTCTCACCTAGGCGGATGCGTGCTTCCGCGTGCTTCTCGCCCTCAGGCGTCTTACTGGTATCCATGCTGTTACATTTAAACCCTCTAGAGTCTAGACTTTGTAAACTGTACCTGAGTTGGATGGCTCTGTACTTTGTCCTGTCTACACTAAATGTCTTTGCCAAATAGCCGATTTACAAGCTCACAACTTGAGCTAGATCTGCTATGTTTGGCCCCCCCACTTGAAAGTGGTTCAAGTGGTTCAAATGGACGACCCTGTATTTGAGTTAAATTCACTCCAGATATTTCGATGTATATCTTGCCCCCATCCCTGCCCATGCCCCTTGTTCTCCACTGCCATCCCCTCCCTCCATCGCTCTCTCTCTCAGACATGGGCAGGGTAGGATATCCCGGCTAAGCCAGGCTGTACAAACACAGCTCTACGACAGGAAGGACTCCCAGCCCTGAGAGAGGAATTTCCCCTCAGAGCTCCCTCTCTCACACACATGCACACAGGCACATGCGCACGCACGCACGCACGCACGCACGCACGCACGCACGCACGCACGCACACACACACACACATTTCAAACATACACAAGCATTCAGTTATAAAGTATAGTTCCCAATTGTTTTTCCCCATAGGACCCCATTACTCACTGATGATAAAATGTATGGTCCTGATGTGGTGACCATTGTAGGCGAGGCACGCAAATAAATCACACATATGTGTTTGTCAAACACACAGTGCCCATTATTATATATAAGTGAAAACAGAACTTGATGGCAACTTGCTTAAGTAAGTCTACAACAGATAAGCATCCGGAGGTTAGGACTAATCTATGAACCAATGCATGAAACCAATCTCATTTCATACTGTACATCCTTTCCCATATGCTCATATTCTCAACCTTTTTCATTTCAAGGATCCCCAGTTTGATATGCATTTCCCAATGTACACAGACCACCATTTGATATGATCTTCTTTCTGGGATCCTCAGTGCTCATTTAATGTCAGAATGTACAAAGGGAACCAAACGGATCCGTAAGGCTTGCAGGTCCATTTGTTTCCATTTGTACAAACCTGTTGTTTTCCTAAGTATGAATGATTTAGCACCCACACACACACACACACACACACACACACACACCCACACACACACACACACACACACACACACACACACACACACACACACACACACACACACACACACCCACACACACACACACACACACACACACACACACACACACACACACACACACACACACACACACACACACACACACACACACACACACCCACACACACACACACACACACACACACACACACACACACACACACACACACACACACACACACACACACACACACACACACTATGCTGTGAGAACTAGTAACATACTGTACATACTGTACATAAACTAGAAATAAAGTCTGTGTCTAATCAACCTAATGCACTGTAGCTTAGATGCACATCCTCAGATACTCACACAACAACAATACTTGTATGGATACATGCAAATGGGTAATCTAATTAACGATTAACCAATGAACATCACACACAATCTCATTTGCATTTTTCAAAAGCGTGCCTGGTCCTATCACTTTTAATATTCATCCTGGGTTTTCTGCCCACAGGCATTATCATCACACACAAATGTCCATGTTCAACTCACATTGTTCACAGACAGACAGACAGACACACACGCACGCACACAACACAACACACACACACGCACGCACGCGTGCATGCACACAACACACACACACGCACGCACGCACGCAAGCACGCACAAACACACACACACACACACAGACACAGACACACACACACACACACACACACACACACACGCACAAAAGGCCGTTGTCATGACAGCAGTATGGTGCCTATGCTGGAAAGACTGGTTGACACCTCACCTGCACTAATTAGTAGGTAACCACGGTAACAATGCTAAATACCAGTGGCAACACTCTGGTTTTACATGCTTATTTACCAAATTAATTATTATCTTTGTATGCAGCTTATTATTACTTCACTGTTGTTTTCCATCCAGGTACCCCCCCCCCCCCCCCCCCCCCCCAACCGCACACACACACACACACACACAAACACCACGACATATCCTATTTTATTTTATATTCTTTATCTATTATGTCTATGCTGCAAAAGTAATTGCCCTCCAGCGACAAATTAAGTTGAAAGTTGAAGTTGACATCATCTCAGTGTTTTCATGTTAGCACAATGAGGGAGGAGAGAGAGAAGACCTCATGGACAATGGTGGCAGTCAAAGGCAGAGTCAGATTCTGTCATTTCTCACTCCACTGAGGAAAGGAACACAATACTGTGTGTAGCCTCAAGTCGAAGGGATCTAAAGTTCACCAGTACAGGGAAACCTGGTATCAATATTACTATAATGACATGCTTCATTGATCATGGTTTACAATCAACAAAGGAAACATCAATGTCTTTGATCTGAAGAGTGGATGAAGGCAGAAGAGAAAGTGAGAGAAAATGAGAGAGTAGCGAGAGAAAGAGTGTTAATTTTTAGACCCTTATGGGTGTTATACTCCCAAAGTTTAATAAAAACTCCAGATTGTGCTGTGCAATTTGTCAATTTCATGAGTCATTATATGGATATGGATGGATGGCCAATGTGGAGCCTGGCTTTGCCTTCAGGCAAACACACGCGTGCGCACGCACGTACGTACGTACCTACGCACGCACGCACGCACGCACGCACGCACGCACGCACGCACGCACGCACGCACGCACGCACGCACGCACGCACGCACGCACGCACGCACGCACGCACGCACGCACGCACACACACACACACACACACACACACACACACACACACACACACACACACACACACACACACACATCAAATCAGACATGGAACTAGACTGGGTGTACCCCCCTTCCCCCCCTGTAGTCTGTGACTCACAGGGTTAATTGGCTTAAACAAAGGTATGTGATTCCAGTCCACATGAAACGCTCTGAAACAACAGTGCACCCCAGGCATGTTATGTGTGCCGACCCCCGCCCGCCCCCCAAATCCATCCAGTCCTCCATCATCTCCTGCTTCAGCTCCCTCCCTCGCTCCCAGGGATGGGCCATACCACTTCATCTCCTGCTTCAGCTCCCTCCCTCGCTCCCAGGGATGGGCCATCTCGATTATTCGATTAACCTACATGAACGAACAAGATTAGGTCGGTTTTTGGTTATAATTATAAATAGTGGTTTTACTTTTAATACATTTTCAATTAATTGCCCAGTCCCAGCCCCTCCCCCAGTGTGAGTAAGCATATTGACCCCCCCCCCCCCCCACTCCTTGCCCATCTCTATGCCACCTGCGCCCCATTCTGAGCTCATCCACTGACTTTACAAACCACCAGTCCCTTCCCTTTGTTTTGCCCTGACCTTCATCTGTCTCTCTGTCTCTCTCTCTCTCTCTCTCTGTCTCTCTCTCTCTGTATTTCCCCTCACATGGATTAAAGCAAAATAATGTCTCACGACTGAAAACAACCATACTGTGTGATTTGTGAAACAGAGTGAAAGGAGCCCGCCCTCCCTAGCAAGGTTTCCTAACACCATTTGTAAAGTTATGTTTTAGTAATATTGTTCCTGCTGTTCTACAAAGTGCTAACCAGGTGAAGAAATCACAGATAGATTTGATGGAAGATGCTTCTGAACATATTGCTAGTTTGACTTAAAATAGCCTAATAAACGAAAATAGCAGATCTTCAAGCAGACGCACTGAGAGCATGTAGATAGGCTACTTTTGCTGCACAACATTCCATAGAAAACATGCTGGCTCCTATGGAATCCAAATGACTGAAATCAGTCGTGGCGACTGAGAACTTTAATCCATGCCCTCATCAATAGTCAGCAGAGCGATCTGTGTGACCCTTGTGTCGGTTCTTCTGTCCTATTTCTGTATTATAAAGTCCCATCTCCCGGTCAGTCTAGATAAGAGGGCAACCCCGTCCACCCCACCAAGCCCTGCAGCTTCCGCAGGAAATTACCTCGTCTAGCCACTGGCTGCCAAACATCCACGGTGCAGCGGGAGGCACTATACGAGTGAGAAAACAGGGTTGGAGATTGGTAGTGGAAGTGTGTGTGTGCATGTGTGTGTGTGTGTGTGTGTGTGTGCATGTGTGTGTGCGTGCGTGCGTGTGTGCGTGCGTGCGTATGTGTCCACTCATGCACGTGCTTGCGTGTGGGTGCATGTGTGTGTGAGTGAGTATAGCGAGGGAGAAATAGAGAGATAGAGTGGTCAGTGGAAGGCCTCTCATATGTTGTGAAGTGTTTCATTGCTCCTGTGAATTGTTTTTGTTAATACCTTTTTGTTAATACTCCAACTGTTGGAGAAACAAAAATTGTGCTTGTGAAGCGGTGCTCACACTTTTTGAGCGGTGCCAACCGCCTCCATTACCTGTCTGTCTGTCTGTCTGTCTGTCTGTCTGTCTGTCTGTCTGTCTGTCTGTCTGTCTGTCTGGGAAACAGAGGGGGGAAATGGAATTGGTAATGATTTCTTGTGTATAACTTTGTAATGCTACTGACGTTTGAGTGCAACACTCATGAAAACAGTATTGCATTGTGGGTTTGAGCTGTCAGGCACTTTTTTATGTCAATCAATCAAGTCACCTTAATTCAAGAGGCAGATGCGAACAATATTATAATTAATTAATTATAAATTTAAATTATACATAATTTTTAGGGGCATGTCATGTGGTCTACCTTTTGCCTTTGTGATCTACTTTGCGATCTACCTTTTGGGCACCCCTGAGTCCAACAAATTGTGTCCAAAACTCATGTATATCAGTACACATAATCTCTGTGGTCACATAATCATAATGTATGTAGCTTTTTCAGATTCCTTTCTGATTGGCTACGATTGGCTTTTCAAGTTTCAAGTTTGTGGGAGGGGCCCATTTTGCACAAAATGCCACAAACTGTACACACACACAGCAGGAAGGCCAGGGAAGAACCTCCAGCCTCACGTTTTGGCCTATATCTCTTGAACTGTAGGTTGTACAATCAAATCTTCCTTTCTCCCTAGATTCCTTGGATAATACAACTGCACATATAGGCCCCAGCCATTTGTGCCAGACTAGACTTTCCCTCATTCAGAGACGAAGAGTTCTTATAATTGTCACGGGGGCAATTCTTCACGGGGGCCCATTGGGCCCAAGCCCCCCAGCCCCCACATACATGACGTCACTGCCCTCATTTCAGGTTCTTCAAAACACACTTTTTGGTACTTGTCCTACAAGTCTTTCACACACAAATCGATACATACTATCTCTGGAGTCATGTGATCAAGATGTATGAAGTCAGATTTTGCAGATTCCATTCCATTGGCTATGACTGCCCTCCAAATGTTGCTGGCCTTGGGTATAGGCAATCCGGCATGCACTCCAAGGAGCGCACTTTTCTAGTTTTGTCTGTAAACGGGACTCAAGGTTAACACTCCGGCCGCCCAAGGCGGAGAACTCCGTCCTATCAAATAATTACGTCCATTAGTCTCTAAACTACCTCCCCCTGGCCAGCCAGGGCGCCTGATGGAGGGGAAAGGAACTGGTCGGAATAACGTGTTCCTTCCACGCGCTACGTCCAGCTGGGGAAACTCTCCCCTGTCAGGTGAGAAGAAGCAGCTTGGACTACTCATGCATAGAAGGAAGCATGAGGTCAATCCGCTGCCCCCCCAGGTAGGCAGAGGAAGTGTAGCGCCCAGGATTACACTAGATAATTGATGCTTGGTGAAAACCAATGGGTTGCAAAATCATGGATTAACAATTATTTAAAAAAAAATAATAATAATTACGCCCAACGCCCAGGACAGAGATTAATCAAAAGACAGAGAATTACTTGTTTGATAACAGAGCGCACCACTCTGCAGTCTAGGAGCGTCTATTGAGCAACATTCTATGTCATTTCCGGTTGGGTTGTCACCCAAAGTGTTCCCGCTCCATTTTAATGGATGGGATTTAAAATCTAAAAATGCAAAATAAAAGAATCTAAATCAATGATTCCAATTCTAACAAAATATTGTGTTTTTGATGGCCCATCGCGGTCCCGTCGCTAGTAATCGTACCTTGGCCTGGGCCGTGGCTCAGCGGTCCAGGCACCTTGGCTGGTAATCCAGTCTGGCAGTGTGCCGCGGGTTCGACTCCCAATCCTGACGGCCTTTACTGCATGTCACCCCCCATCTCTCTCCCCATTTCCTGTCATCCTACTGTCTATCCCTCCATAAAAAAAATATATAAAATAAAAGCGAAAGCCACAAAAAAACATTAAAAAAAAAAAGAAGTAATCATACCTCCGGTGGTCGGCGATCCTCCCGCGGGTGTTTTGGTTTAGATGCTATGCTACTGCACAAACAAGATGGAGTCTTGTGTCACCTTGAAATGTGCTCTGAAGCTGCAAATCGCTGGGCCCACGGATTTACTGGTTCCAACTGACCCTGGGCGATTAGAGTGTTAAGAGGGAAATTGCCATCCAAAATAGACAGACCACCCAGTAGAACAACATCAATATGTTTAACAAGAAAGAGCAGTGACAGTGACACAGGTTGGGTCAGGTTAGAATAGGTAATAATCTGAATTTATACATACGTTGTAACTTTTGTTATTTTGTCTTGTGTTAATCCATCATAACCTTGGATTTGTAAAGATTTCTTTCTTTTTTTCTAGTAGTACAATGGTGTCACTTGCCAAAAATAACGGATCTACAAGCTAACACGTG
Organism: Electrona antarctica; assembly: GCF_951216825.1. Taxonomy (NCBI): domain Eukaryota; kingdom Metazoa; phylum Chordata; class Actinopteri; order Myctophiformes; family Myctophidae; genus Electrona; species Electrona antarctica. Next base: position 27,062,220 of record NC_136792.1, read on the forward strand.
CCGCATTATTAGCCCGTAAACCAGGTCTTTTTGGCCAGCAACACCCTCGCGGAATAGAGTACAAATTGAGCTCAACCCACAGATACACTCTGTGGGCCGACATCACCAGGGGGAAACCATGCCACTGGGAACAAAGGGTTTACAGTGAGGGAGACAGAAGCCTGGAATGGTCGGATGAATGGATGAAGGGAAGGAAGAAAGAGAGGCAAGGGCGTGTGGGAGTGAGTGATGGTTGGTGGTGACTGTGTGGGTGGGGTGGGGGTTATAAGCAATATGACAAGAGGGCAGAGGGAGTGAGAAAACATTGAGGGTGGAAGGAGAACAGTAGCTACTGGCAACAGATAAGAGCTGGATCTGTGACCTTAGGGAAAGGTACAGTGGATCTGTGACCTTAGGGAAAGGTACAGTGAGCTGGATCTGTGACCTCAGGGAAAGGTACAGTGACTATTGGTTGCATGATTAGTACCTGCAATCCAAGGCAGATACAGTACAGTGGATGGCACACAACCACACACACTTGCTCAAATGTGCACGCACGCACGCACACACACACGCACGCACGCACGCACGCACGCACGCACGGACGGCCGCACGCACGCACACACACACACACACACACACACACACACACACACACTAACTTGAAGGTGAAATGTAAATCTGGGTCCCTATATCTTTTTTTTCCACTTCTAATAATGAGGCTGCTATTCTCAATCCAATTTGCACACAAATTAAATCATTAAAACCTGCCTCCCTTGAGACAATTACCCCCAAGGTTATTAACGTATCTCTAAAAAACACAAGCTCCAAATCCTGATGGAATTAACTGTCTTTGTGTGTTGATACAGTGTGTGTGTGTGTGTGTGTGTGTGTGTGTGTGTGTGTGTGTGTGTGTGTGTGTGTGTGTGTGTGTGTGTGTGTGTGTGTGTGTGTGTGTGCGTGCACAGGCATTTGTGCATGCATGCATGTCTTTTCTGTGTGTGTGTGTGTGTGTGTGTGTGTGTGTGTGTGTGTGTGTGTGTGTGTGTGTGTGTGTGTGTGTGTGTGTGTGTGTGTGTGTGTGTGTGTGTGTGTGTGTGTGTCTGTCTGTCTGTCTGTCTGTCTGTCTGTCTGTCTGTCTGTCTGTCTGTCCAGTGCACACAGGTATGTGAGGGTGTGTGGGAGAGTCACTTCAGGGACAAAGAGAGACCAGCACAAAAGAGAGAAGGAGAGTGTCTGAAAGAGAGACGGACTGTGTTCTCTGTCTGCATCAGCCTGGCTCCCACACTGCAGGAATGCACAAGCCAGGTAACCCTTTCTGTGTGTGTGTGTGTGTGTGTGTGTGTGTGTGTGTGTGTGTGTGTGTGTGTGTGTGTGTGTGTGTGTGTGTGTGTGTGTGTGTGTGTGTGTGTGTGTGTGTGTGTGTGTGTGTGTGTGTGTGTGTGTGTGTGTGTGCGTGCGTGCGTGCGTGCGTGCGTGCGTGCGTGCGTGCGTGTGTGTGTGTGCGCGCGCGCGTGTAGTGCAGTGCAGTGCCGTGCAGTGCAGTGTGGAACGATCACCCCAAAACACGCTCACCCCCCCTCGCCCCTTATTTATTATACTTGGGAGACCAATTTATAGTTATAATGCCTATTCTCAATTCCCCACAAATGTGTCTTCTCTGCTACACATGACTGTGAGTTTGACTTTCTTTCACCTGACAGTGAGGAGTTTCACTGAGAGGTCGTAATGCATGTGGAGTAATATTATCCTTCTCACCCAGCTCTGTTCTGGTTGTGTTTAATGTTAGGATTAGACATTTAGGAGTTGGGTTTAGGTTGAGGGGTTAAGATGTATTCTACTCTATAACCAATTATATTCTGTTTCATAATAACATTTGTAAAGAAACAAAAAGATGATCCAAGAGGAAGAAGTAAAAGCCTACAGTAGTTAGAGCTGAACAGGTTAACAGTCAGTTGACAGAGGTCACGTATTTGCATTATGGTGCCACTTTGCATGTTTACCTCGGTCCTCTCTGGCACAACAGACTGCCTTAAGAACTGCCTGAAAAGAATATACTGATGGTGGCGCAGTCTTTGTTAGCTTGAAGGTGATCTCTCTTCACGTTTTTTCATAGATTCTATTAAAGTTGGTTCGCCTCTGGTCACGATACGTATTGCAATAAAGTAGCCAGATTATGCTATGTAAATAACAATGGTCTGACATGGAACAATGTGACGGGTCCTGAGAGTCAGACACACCTGGCCTTGTATTACAACAAAGAGAGATAAACCATAACCCAAATGGTCCAACAACAATAAATAGTTTTTAATATGTAATGTACTGATAAGAAATTGCCAAGGTTAAGTAAACAGTATCTACAGAGACCCAAGCCTCTTGGAGGAATGCCTTTGCCCAACTTTAGGTTCTATTATTGGTCTTCCAATATTAGGATTCTCCAATATTGGATTATGAAATCTCTGATCCTCCCCTAGCATGGCTGGTCATGGAGTCAAACTCTGCTGTCATTGAAAGCTTTAGCATACTCTCCTATTCTTTCCTCTACCGCTCCATACACTAAAAATATTATTGTTTAAAAATCTCTAAAACTTTAGACGCCATTTCAGACTACATTCGTTTTCTATTGATGCCCCAATAGCGACTAATTATGTTTTTCATCCCTCTTTGGTAGAGGCCGTTTTTTTTAACCTGGTCAGGTCTTGGTATTTATACTTTTAAGGAATTATACATGGATCAGGTTTTTGCATCCTTCCAGCAACTCTCAGACGAATATACACTTCCCAAACATAATGATTTCAGATATTTACAGGTCTGCAGTTTTGCTCAGAGAACGTTTCCCATGTTTCCAAATCTACCCGATGAAGTTGGTAACTCCATTACCAACTTTGAAAAGTGCAATCTCATGTATCTATGACGAGAGTCTTTGGACTTTTTAAAAGCTTGTTGGGAGGGGGACCTAGGGGAGGAGATAACTGAGGTTTGGGATGCAATTCTACAGCGGGTACATGGGTCCTCTATTTGTGCGAGACATGCTCTTATTCAATGTAAACTATTGCACCGTGTCTATTACACCAAGGTCAGGTTGTCTAGAATATATGATGATGTATCTCCTGAGTGTGATAGATGTCATCAATCTCCTGCAGACCTCATTCATACGTTTTGGCTTTGCCCCTCTTTACACATATATTGGACAGATATCTTTAATTATGTATTGGCGATAGTGGGGCAAAGAGTGGAATACCCCTTTGGGGCTCAGTATCCTCAATCTCTATTGGTTAGGAGACTAATCTTGAACAATTGGAAATCACCCACTTCCCCAGTTCCCCCTCTCACACTCATTGGATAGGGACATCTTGTAGTTGTCTAAAATTAGAAAAGATTAGATTCTCATTAAATGGTTCTTCCGATAGATTTGGGAGTATATGGGGTCCATTCTTTCAATTCGTCAGAAATTGAATCCTTCTCTGCTTGAGGATATGTGAGGTCTGCTGGAGTGTTGAGTTGAAGGTCTGCTGTGGTTAGGGTGCTGTGCTGGTATGCGGATTATGGATGTGACATGGACATGTACTGTTTGATGGATGTTTTGTCTTGTTTTGTCTCTGAATTTGTATGGTTTTTTGAGCCCCTCAAAAAGCCCCTCATATGTCCAGCTTTGAGGGTTTGTGTAAACACCAACACAAACATTGAAGACAAAAGTGAGGACGCAAATTGTTATTGGCCATTATGAGATGATGTATTATGACGTATGATGATAAGAGCGCCCCTCACTTCACACAGGTGTGATTTTTATTTTCAATTCTTATTGATACTCTGTATTCCTTGTATGTTTGTTTTTGTTTCTTTTGTTGTGTTTTCTTTGGGGTTAAATGTGTCTATCTCAAACTTTATACTTTATTAGATTAAGCTGTCAATAATTGCCATTATCATTTATTATTATTCCTGATTTGAATGCTTCTGTTAAAAATAAAAATAAAAGTTATAAAAAAAATTGTATTCATCTTCTCTGTCATCTGAATGTCTTTAATGAATTGTTACTTACTGATAATGACTATTTACACAACACAACACAAACAGTTCACATGCATCCTCTGAAAGGACAATGGGCAAACATGAAAATGGCGTGTGCTAACACACATACTGTGGATACAAACATGCACACATGTACACACAAACGCACACCAAGTTTGACCGTTTTCAGCCAGCGATACCCCCCTGGCAGTGTGACACTGGATAAGATTGAGGGTGCTAAGGTAAACTATGAATGGCTTACCTAAGATCAAGAGATGGGGATTGGGGACCTCAGTTCCTTCACTTAATTTAAGCAGTGTTTCTATAGCACCTGCCATGAGGCCATTTGTCACACGTCTTTATAACAAAAGGACAGTTCTTTCCATTATAGAAGACACTAGTCCTGATTGACAAAAGGTAGATAAATGCCAAAATGACGGTAAAAGCGGATATTAAATTATCAAGTTATGCTGAGTCTGGTTTTTATATGTGAATTTCTGATATGCCTGACAAATAAACACCTAGATATTAAAACATACAGTACACCTTTGTGTCCAGGTAATAGAGGGTATGCGTGTGACATCATTATCATACCCGGAAGTTATGCAGGAACGCCTACTGAGTGGCAAAAAACTACTTTCTGTCCTTGACAGCCCAACATCCAAACAGAAAAGTCATATCTGATTGTATTAAATGATGTTTAATGACATTATATTCACTTTGCCACTCACTTTGCCACTCGATTTGCCATTCACTTTATGTATGTGCATAGCCTCTATAGCTATTTGGACATTATTATGTATTACCTTTTTTAACCACATGAACCATTGCTTTCCTATTCTGGGGGCGAACATTCGGTGAAAATATCAGATCAAT